>NC_048912.1:9157526-9227453 GCF_011077185.1 Oxyura jamaicensis
CACAGTGCTGCATTGTAAATCTGACTCATGCAGAGAAAGTCACAAAGATGCACTGGCCTGTCTAGATTTTGAGCAATATTAGTATGAGAAATACATTAATTTGTCTGTATGGAAAGGATTTAAAGGCTGTTGCATTCATTTGTTACCAGAGATTGAGCATTTAGTCACACAGACTCTGTTCAGCAAGAAAATTATCTCTTCTTCTCAAGTCCATTAACAGTACTTTTACAGAGTATTGAGAAATATAAATATTGGAGGACATTAATGAACATGACATCTATACCTGATGTATTGGCGCCCCAAAATGTGGTTAAGTGCTATGTTAATTAACATTTTTTGCCATGATACTTGTAAAAGCATAGTCATTTTTTAAAGCTAACTGGACCACCTAGGAAAGGACAGTGGTCTGGTCTGGGTGAGCTGTCGTCCTATCGATTATTTGATTATTTGTAACAGCAACATACAGCACATGCCAGATATGTCGCACTATATAAAACAAAATGCTGAAGGTAATATATTGTTATTGCAGCAGTAACTCCATGAACTCCTCCTCTTACTACTTTTCTACCACAAGCAAAACTTAATTACAACAATGACAAAGAAAAACCTTTTAAAGATGAAACCTTAAATGTAGAAAAATTAACTGTCAAAAAAAAAAAAAAGTATAAAAAGACATTTCATTAAGCAGCCTTGTTTTTCCTGAGATCAGGATGGTGGAAGTGTAGCTTTTTAGAAATTCTGGCCCTCAGTGGCTTAGCTGAGGATGCCCAGAGGAAACATGGCAAAGTGCAGACCTCATGTCTCTTGAATGCAGTTTTCAAGGCCATCCATCTCTCTGGAAGTTACCTTAAATCTGACTTCTGGTGTTCATAGACTTCTAGTGACCAGAAGAAACCAAATAGCTCTGAAATAACATTTTCATGATGAGGTCTTTTGCTATTAATTCTTGACTCAAAGTTTTTGATGAGTCTAGTGGGAGCTGAGCGAGTAGGAGTGGGAGCAGGGTTTGCAAGGTCAGGTGGCAAGATGAACATCTTTAGCAGATTAGTTAACTGGCCCAAGGAGACCTCAGATTTGAGAGAAAATCCTGACACATGACATAATACAGTGCAACTAGTTATTATGCAGAAAATCATTCACATTTTTCAGTAAGTTTTTCTGCTTAACCTCTCTTCTTGTTTGTCAGAATTCTGTTAATAAGACAATCTCCATGAAGATAAACAGGTAGTTTATTCTATATTGCAAGAGGAAAAAAGGGGCAAGATTGGTACATTCTGAAAAGTATCTTTCAGAATAGCAGTTCACTCCCTTGTTTACTTGCCTGGTGGCTGACTTTACTATTCAAAAGTGAAATAGTGATTGCTCTTGTCTTAATTTATTCATTAATTTATTTTGGAGGGGCTTCTTTCCTTGACAGAACCACTGTAATAGCAGTAGTAAAAATAAAATAAAATAAAAATGCATCATTCCGGCACTGGAACATACTTCACAACCATAAAGACAACCATAAATTCACTATACCTCACTGCATTTGCATTCTGCAGTTATTAATGAGTTAATGATCTGTACAGTTTTAATGAATAGAACATAAATGAATAGACAGGAAGGGATATTAGAGTGAAGTCCATGAGTGAAAGCTTTAATTACACTCCCATCTTCAGGTCATTAGCTGCATAACTACCTGTGGACAATATAATTATTACTCTCTCATGATGCTCATGAATTCGCTTTTTGTTTGGATTAGTAAAATGTTAATATCATTTCTATGAACAATTAAACTCACTGATGTGAGGTGTATAAAAAAAGTGTAGTCAACATACATGACTATGGCATGTCTTCCTCCACCCCTCATGCTGCTACAAACTGGTTGTAATTAATACTTTTCCACAATGACTTCCCATTAATTCTACTGCAATTTGGAAAACATATCTGTGCAGGGCCTTGCAAACAGAAACAGCAAGCATTTTTTTTTTTTTTTTTCCCACAAAAAGAAGTCCTGAAAACTGATATTTCATCACTCACTTAGCCAGCATTACAGTTAGAGAGTATTTGACTTCTTTGATCTCCCATTGGATCTGTTAATTTGTAGATTAGAAAGGAGAGGAAAAAGGTGTGCAGCTAATCAAAGCAGGATAACCACGCTGTTGGCGGATGACCTGGTTGTGTTGAGTAACTTGTAGAGGAGCATAAAACATAATGTGATTAAACTATTAGTTATATTGAACATTTAAAAGTGTCATTTCTAACCCCAGAACTGGCCTTGTCAGACAGCTTAGTCTGAATTTAGAAGGCTTGCTGAAACCATTTCTGAAGCCCACCATATTGAATCCATTTTACAGTACACTTGTTTCTGTACCAGGGCAATTTTAACACAGTTGAAGCAAATACTTTCTCATCTGTCTCCATTTCTTTAAAAAAAGAATAATAAAAATTTCCCATTTAAAAACCCTTTTCTGTTTAAACTCTTACTCTGCCTTTGTACTTAAGAATTTTGTAATAGAGCTACAAGTTAATCATGCTGAGTACATCAATTCTGACTACAGTTAATAAAGCATTTGTGTAACACCAGTGATTCAAACAAGTCCCATTGGGAGTTCTACCATGCTTGCTACAATTCACACATACAGAAAAGTATTCAAGAAGGAAAATGTGGGTATTAACAAAAAGTTAATTAGGATGAAATTAAGCATATTAGGCTTTATTCAAGGACATTGTAAACTTTAGTGGCTAGGTTTTGACCCACTACAGAGAATATTTATCCTGAAATTACAGGGTTCAACTCCCAGCTTTGACTGCACTTTTAAAGTTTGACAGTTCTTACATTAGGCAGAGGAAGGATGGGAGGAAACAGGAAATGTCTAGTAGGTTACTGAACTGATGATACATTTGTTATGTGGGTACTGGAAGCTCATATGAAAGTTTAATATTAACCTTCTCCCATTAAAAAAAAAAATAAAATAAATAAAAAATAAATTCATAAGTTATCTTGACATAAAAAGCCCACTGTGAGCAAATACCACTTTTATTCTTTTGAGACTGTTCTGCCTAATATTTTTATGGTTATGAAAAGCTAGCAGTTCAGACAGCAGTTTTCCAAACAGCGTGGTTTAAGTCCGGAGATATTTTGGTCTCTATCATTCACCCAAGAGGTTCTGGCTGCTACAGAATTCATAATGGTTCAGTTCTATGCTGACTTTCTAATGTAGCAAATGCTTAAGAACACTGCTAAAACTTTGAATAGAAAAATATACCCTTTCTCAGGATAATCCCCTGGCAGAGTTATTTTGAAATTCTATGACAATTAAGTTTTGAATTTGGGCTTTGTAAATCAGAACAGAAACAAGTTGCAGAGAATTACAGAAGCATCACTTTTGAAATTTATTCAAACAAACAAACAAAAAATACATTATATGAACAATAAATTAAAAGGAATATCCTCCTATGTTTATCTATTTGACATCTCTTGGGGGTAAAGCCAAGGGTATTTGACATCTCTTGGGGGTAAATTTGCAGTGTACAGACATACCTGACTACAGAATAAAATAAAGAATAAAATAAAGACATAGCTGTAGCATATAGAAATATAGCTGTCTTATGAATCTGCCTAACATAAGTAACAATAACAACAGAATGACATGAGATTAGGAGGCTCCTAAGGGAGCCCTTTCTCATTCAAAGTGTTGTGAATCAATAGTGTAAAGACGCAGATCAAGAGAAGCTTGAAAATAAGGAAAACAACCCACTGAGATGATAACAGCCACATACTTGGAAAAACATAAATAATTAGTTAATTAATGAGCTCTTGATGAGAGAGACATATTGGTCTGGTCACTAAAATATCATGGAACATAATCTATACACTTTCTATTGTTTTTATTGCTATAATTAATTCAGTACACATGCACAGCTCACTAGTGCTAGACAGGTGGTTTCTGCAGCCAGCTCCCACACAGTTACAATCACATACTGTGGAAGCTGAAAAGCTTGTGGAAGCAAGTTTTTATTATAACCAGCCTAATTAATAAATAAAAGCAAGAAACAGTTTATCTATCTCAAGATTTAATTAAAGGAGTTGTTAATTCTCAGACTCCCTGTTCACAGCCTGTTCAGTCACACATTACTTGTCTGCTGAGGCCTACTCCAGGCTCAGAGAACTGGAAAATAAACAGAATGGCAGTTACCACCCCTAAAACACAACACAATTGTCTTCACATAGCATGTAAACAGAAAAACTGCTCCTACCTGCTCGAAAAAAAACTGCTCGAATCCCTCTCACGCCCAGTTGTCAGGATGCTTCTCTTGAAAAGATTGTACTCTCCGTACTTTGCAATGAGGATAACTCAAGGGCATTTCTTTTCACTCCTGTTGATTCCTTTAGTAGGCCTAACATGCCCATAAAGTAAATTTGTACTTTCTGATGAGATTTGTATAATAGCAATAACCTGTTAGTACTCTAAGTCACACTTTGGGCTTATTCTTCGTGATCATATACTTAACACAGACCATAGCTAGGCCTCTTGTGTATCCCTAACATGGTTCCAGTGATTTGTTTAAATGGGTTACATAGGCAAGTAATTCATCTGGGAGGTGAAAAGTGACAGATGTTTTGAGTTGGGCTATTTCTCACCTAGTTAAGCATTAAAGAAATATTAATGACCAGTTCCATACAAAGCAATAGTATGATGTGCCTCAAAGTATTCTAAGTAATGTTCATAAGTTCAATTTTCAGATCCAATTCTGCAGACCAGTAGACCAATAACTGTTTTAGGGCATTTTAAAATGCTGATGATGACCCAAATAAATGGCTTTCATTAATGCTGGAGAACATTTTTAGACTGTAAGTGAAGACAAAAAATGTATTAAAAAAAATCACTGTATCACTCAGGGTGTACAGCAGCCAGGATTTCAAAGAGTTAGCCGTTCAAATACAGGTCCCTTTGCCCAGCCAAATTGTGTATTGGGTGATAGCACAAGATGCTTTCCTACTTGCCTGTACATTTAATCTGCAAACAAAATCAGACACACTGGAGTTTGTTGTTGTTGTTTTTCTCTAAATTCAGACCCAAGGGAGGATGCAAATGTTTTTGGAATGAAAATGTAAGTGATATTTATGGACATAAATGAAAGTAGGTAATAGGACATGGTAAGAAGCCTTTGGAAATACAGTGGTTGTGATGGAAATAAGAATATACAGGCTTTCTGCTGCAGCATGCTGCAGAGAACTGAGCACTGCGGCTACATGACAACAAAGTGTTTCCTCTGCTTTGTACCTGCCAGCTCAATGGATCAGGTTGGGACCAGAATCATAAGCATGGCCTCAAAGACATCTGCCCTCCTGGCAGTTACTGTTCTCAGAAGCCAACCAACCCCTCCCATATTGCCCAACCCCATGCAGAACAGTCCAAGCATCTCTGCATCATACCCTACCTTCCAGAAAGCTGTTGTGTTTTTTTTCCATCACAATACCTCATTTATCTGAAGCAGACAAAGCATTTTTTTATTAATTGAGCTTCTTAATGCACTAAGATCTGTGTAATGTATTAGTTATATTAAACAAATTAGAAGTGTTTACGTACAAAAA
Organism: Oxyura jamaicensis; assembly: GCF_011077185.1. Lineage (NCBI taxonomy): Eukaryota > Metazoa > Chordata > Aves > Anseriformes > Anatidae > Oxyura > Oxyura jamaicensis. The sequence goes on from NC_048912.1 coordinate 9,163,108, forward strand.
TTTTTTTTTTTAAATGAAGTCAAAGTGTTATAGAACAGTAATTTATCACAGGTTTTGGTTCAGTGATTCAGAATATGAAGTGTAAGAAATATTGAAGGGTTCGTTATACAAGAAAACAGGATTGAGTGGCATAAAATTAAAGAAATTGGACTTGTGGAGTAGAATCAGTTTGTGAAAGCTGATTTAATTTCATTACAATCAAAAGGCAAACCTAGATTTATCAGGAAGCAAGCTTTTTTTTTTTTTTTTTTTCTGGGGAAAAGTATGACCTGGAATAAAAACAAAAATAGGCGTGTACCCACAAATATGGTCATACATAAATGCATAACTTAAGATGATCATTTTTGTCTTCTTTTTAAAAATACAGAAGCAAAATATCCCATAGGTTATCTGAAATTGTTGCTGGAAATTACACAGCCAGTAAATTCCTAGTCGGTTCAGTTGTACTACATAATGAGCAGATCAATATTGCTTGGTCTTTAAAATTTCTACTAAAAGTCACATCAAACATTTATGTTTTGATGGGCACTAATTGTTAGATTTTACAGTTTAGGCCTATGTTTTTGATTCCTTTGTGCCAGAAGATGCAGTTAGTGTGGATTTTATGCCCCTGACTGAACCAGCAGATGCCAGACTGGCACCAGATCCCTTTAATAATCACATTGATAATTCAGTACTCCACTCCCCTGCTTGAGGGAATGGAGCACAGCATACTCAGAGTTACTCCGACATCTTTTTACATTTGGGGAAGGAAGACTCTTCTGGGCATTCAGAGTTCATTCTGGCTGGAAAAAAAAAAAAAAAAAAAAAAAAGTATCAAGAGAACAATGCTGAAACTAGAGGTTAGCATCTTTCTTGTACTTTTGTTTCCCCACACCTTTACAATATGGCTTTTTTTCAGAGGCCTGCAATGATTCAGTTTTGTTTTGTAGTAACTCGAGTCTGCATGCAGTTTCAGTGTTTAAGTCCTTTTTAGTGAGCAAATTCTTCTACACACAAGTACAATACCCCCACTGTTTTGTAAGTGTGGTAATATTCTCCCACATATTTTTTTTCATAGCAACCTTGGTCTTACTAAATTTGGTAGAAGTTCTTTTGTGAGTTGTGATAAATGATTTGAAGGAAGCAAAGAGACAAGTAACTTAAGCACTAAGTATAAATAGTAAATATGAGGAGCCTTAGGTAAGATTAGGCATTTTCACCTCAATATTCTGATGCAGAGAACAGTTCAAACAAGGACCAGGAACACACAAGATGACAGGACCTTGATAAGGACATTGAGGATAAAGGAGATCGTTGCAAAAAAAATCATAATGGGATATTTAATATCCTGAGACAGGAAAAACATCTGCTTGCTTCTCATCCCTAAAGATGTTTATTATAATATCATCTTTATAAGCATATTTGGAGTTTTATAGATTCCAGGTCAAAAGCACATTTAGGGAAAAATATATGGAATCCAAGGGGAAAACATGTTTTAGAGTACAGGTCTGTTTCACAGATTAATTTACTGTTGTTGTTTGTCTTTTAAACAAAATGCTATGTACGTAAAAATTGTCATGACTCAACACTGCCAGCACTCACCTAACACTGAGAGCTAATTACGTTTTTATTGTTATCACTGCTTCATCCTTCCTTATTCTTTCATACAAGAAACCCAAAGCACTTTGTAAGCATTCCATAATTGTTTATTGCATCATCTGATGCTAGAAATTATTTTTCCATTTGATTTATTTGATCTTTTATTTACAAATTACAGATAAACGAACAAACAAACAAAAAAAGTTACTTCTCTCAAGGTCACTCAAAACAGTGGAGAAGAGCTCAAAAATTACAGCTCCCCAAACAACATGTAAGCCAGTAGACCCTATTCTCTCCACTGGATAATACTGGAGAGGTTGCTTGGCAAGAGTAATATATATGATTAGCATTTATTTTAGCTATTTAAAGAGGCTAGTTTAAGAAAAATACACTAAGGGTGAAATTTTTGGAGAGGTTCCAAACCTGCCTGATCCATTTTTCTCTACACTTTTCATGTGTAATTGCACTTGCATGCAAATAGCATTTGAGTGAATGCAGAGATCAAATAAGCGGACAGCTCACATATAAATCCCGTTTGCCTCTAATAGAGCTATGGGTATTTGCATACAGAAATATATAACTAGTTTTTAAATATGTACTGAAGTTAAACTGAAATCGAATTGTATCAATCACATTCTTAAAAGTTAATCATCTCCTTAGGTCTCTTTCTATAAAGGGAAATGGTATATTTTAAAATTATCCCTATTGTGCTTTTTGTCATGGGTAATCAGGAACTGAGACAAATACTTCATCCAAGGAAAATAAACGTGCAGGGAGCCAGGTCCTAAAACTAACCTTTCACCTTCATAGCTCTGTTGGTTACCCGAAACAAATGTCAGGCCTGAGGTTACTGGCAGGAATTATGATGACAGAAACCAAAGCAGCAGCCAAAACTTTCAATGCACAACCTTTATTTTAATAAAACACAACACCAGCCACTGTGTGGTGAGACAGCCTATGCAAAGTGGTTCAATTGTAGCACATCTTTCCATCAATGGGGAAGAGTCTCTGATAAATAGGGTAACTGCTGACTGATTAGAGGTCTCGTCTTTTCATAAAATAAATTTTGAGCCCAAAGAAAAAAATGCCTTCCTTTAATGATTGCCTAATTAGCTGGTGCCATAATTTGTAGAGTTGGAAGAAGTGATTAAGTTAGAATGACCATTACATTTTCCTAAGCTCTTTTTGATTTTTTGCTATGGCTTTGAGAAAGAAGTGATATTCCAGACAATGTAGTTTAGATTTAGATACTTCTCTATTACTAACTTTTACCACAACATCTCCCCTGACTGTATCATCCAAGTTATATCCATGAAAGTTATCTTCTCTACAAGTTATCTTTAGTTACTATCTTAGTTACTTCAGCCTGAAATTATGTTTCAGTTGCCATTGTGCTGGGCATTGGAGACCACATATGCATTTAAGTGAAGCATTTAAAAATCAGAATCAGGTAAAATTATCCAGGTCATAATCCAAAATGTAAGGAGACAGGAATCATCCAAATTATATTTACCTTTTAATTTGACTTTAAGAATGACACAAATAGGAAGCACTGAGAATTGATAATTCAGATGAATTGAGGATAATGTTGAATATAAATTGAACATGAAGTACAAGTGATGCTAAGCAGAAAAATGAGGAGACTAAATTTAAAAGAACATATAAATCAGAGTAAAACTCATTTTGTAGGCTATGTCTTGTGAATTTGTATAGTCTAATCCTGCCTTTGTTTTTCTCTTTTTGCACATTTTAAAAAACTCTCTTCTGCAATCCAAAGACAGAGGAAACAAGCACAAGTCAATCCTTGGTGAAAAATGTAGCCCACTAGAAAAGAGAATGAAAAGGCTGTTTAAAAAGAAGCAAGCTGAAGTATATTCTTTTCAGATACACTGCCTTTCCCTTTTCCGTTTAAGGACAAAACAGCATGCTTACTGTCTGAATTTTAAAGAGATGCAGCTGCATCCACAGATGCATAACTTCCTACTACCAGAGTTGAGCAAACAAGAAGGAAAGCGGATCCCTGAGCCTCAACTCTTTCCACAGTCTGTTCTGCCCAAATTACTGCTTTTTGGCCACAAGCCATAATAACAACCCTTATTATTGTCTTTGTAATGTAACTTCCTAGTGATCAACAATAAATTAAGAATTACTCTCAAGAACTTCAAGAGAGAAGAACTTCATATTTTTTAAGAGCTTTGTTGCCACTGTTTCTGACCTGTTTGTTCAAGTTGTAGCACACCTCATATCTGTTTAGAAAGTATGGATAGAAGAAAGGTATTTCACTTTACTTTTAGTATTTGTTAATTGAGCCTGAAACATTATATTAGTGAATCTAATCCATTTAACGTATACAGCACAGATCACATTTTCTAAGAGCATCTCTAAGTGAGCATCTCTAAGATTTAGTGCGTTTAGATTTTTTTATAGTGGAAGGCATGAATAGTTACTTTAAGGAGGATACAAATATAGGGATTCAAATCAGCTTATTAAGTATTAATAATGTCTTCATTAATATCCCAATTATATGCTACTAAATGTCCTACCTACACTTCTAAAAATAAATTCCATTCAACATCTCCAAACAACATAGAAGGACTATTTTAAACTAAGATGTATTTGCATTTAGTCAACTCAAGGTAATTGAGCTCAGCTGAGCTTATAACCTGTCCACTTCCTTCATTACAGTCTCTATAAATTGTGGTGGGATAAGCTACTATGCTTTTTATTCAGTGCTCCAGTTTTTATTTTCTGAAGATGTATGTTTCCAGATCCTGATGTAAGTCTTATTATTATTTTACTTTGGTGTAATGGAGTAGCATGCTACTTTTTTCCTCTATGTGGCTGTTTAACTATAGCTTTTTTGGTCTTATATACCAAATCAAATTCATTTTATGTTCTTAACAGGCGCAACATGATTTTTAAAAGATGTAGTGTATGTCTGGGATGGGATAAAAATGACAGACACTATTTCCTTCATACTTATAATGATTTTGACTTCTGTCAGTGATAAAATATATTGACTATTTATTTGTAGAGGCTTTTGAAACAAGTCTTAATAAGATGCTTTGTTACTGAACAGTCATTTGTAAGTTCACTTCCATAAGCTGTCTTCTCTGAATTGCTAAGAAGCTCCTCTTAAGTTACTCCTGAGGTTGGTTATTTAGTCTGCAGCTTGTGAAGTAGAAACCAAAAGAGTAAAGCTAACAACATGACTGTGGGGGAAGATGGTTCCAGATTATTCAGTCTGCTCTGTATGTGGTCATGGTTTGCCTTATCATGAGATGCTAACAAATGTCTAAATATAAACATTTTCAGCTGTTTGCTACTGCCTTATACTTTAAGCCTAGTAAGTAGTCTGTCTGTGCTACCTAAACTCTATATGTAAAATGTATAACCCTTTCTTACAAATTCCCCAGGTTATTTGTATATGTTTCAACGATCTTTGGGATATATAACCTGATACTTCCTATATGTGTCCATTAATACCTTAAAACCTTGACCAAATCTATCGAATTCTTAAAATAGAAGCGATTGGACTATGAAGGATAGGGAAGCAATGCTTTCCACACATCTCAGTAAGGCATTGCTTTGCTGACTGAAGGCACAAGATTTAATGTTTCTAGCTTGGTTTCTATATCTGAATTCCTAGTGACATGAGACTAATACCACTTAGCAGTCATGGTGGTATCTAGAGTTGTACATGTGGATTGTGGTTGGCTCAAAGAGTAGAAGACTTGAATTTTGATAATTTGAAATAAAAATGGATGGTATCACAATTTTGCATATGCTTCAGCTACCTTGTTGGATTTCCCTCAGTCATAGTTGGGACCCTATATTGCATGTAGGATGAAAATATGTTCACTTCTAAACCTAGAGATAAAATTTTAAAACCCAAACCTACCGGGCTTAAAAGATATAGTAGAAGCTGGGAAAAAAGGTGGAGGGGAAGTTGCCTGTGTCACAGAGTAGGTCAAAGTAGAGCCAGTAAGATGGCCTAAGTCTCCTTATGTAACTTATTTACCAACTGTACTGATATTGGGAATTATTTTCAGTTCTGCAGTGGAGGCCTAATTACTCACTCAGGCCTCTATTGCTAGTGAATTATGAAGCCATCTGTATCGCATGAATATAAATTCCATTCTCTGGTATAGTTATATATAGTTATATCATTAGGGGGATGGCATATTCCATATATAGAGAAGCACAGAGAGACATTCCTCCCTTTTTTTTAAAAAAGGAACAGTTTTCTGGCAACACAAATGATCGTGCGTTCAGAAAGACAGATTATTTCATTTTACTCCTGCTGACATGCAATATGTCAATTAAAATATTAACATATTTTTAATTCAGCAGATTGATTTTCACTTTGCCTTACTTCTAAGTAATTCATCTTTGTTTGCTGCCTGAAAGAAATGTGGTATATTTATTCATCACCGAGCCAAAATGTTGACCGCTGCATGTAGTACTCCCTCCTAACCACTACTATTTTACCCCAGAATGAGCAGTGCTGTAAGCTTTTATTCTTTGGAGACAGGAAACATAAAAAAAAATGACTTCATATATTATATAATGTTAAAGTTTCCAAAAAGTCCAATGCCTCACGTGTATATAGGTCATCTGATGCTTCATTCCAGTTTTCCCTGCTGAGTCCATCAAAACTCACAATGGTACAATTGAGGTCCAGCCATTATGCTTGAAATGCACTATCTTTTGAAAAATAACCTGAAGAAAGGGCTGCTTCTATGCAGGTTTTTGTGTGGGAAAGAGGTTAATGACACTAGAAGCTTCTAGGCATTAGAGCAGGAGGTAGGGAGATGGGATTCTTGGCTGAAATTGCCTGGTCTGGGGCAAATGGGGGAACTTGCTTTGGACCTTGTGTCTTGAGAAGTGAGAAGAGGCAGATTTATCACTTCACAGGACATGTGAAAAAGGAAACTGTCTTTGCTCTCGTCTGCAGTCCCTTGAAATGTCTGTGCTGCTCCAAAGCCTTTAAACTTGTTTATCATTGACTCACTAAGACCAGTATTGGGCTGACATTTTCCAGGACAGATTTCTGAAGCTGTGCATTGAGTTGGAACTGAAATAATTGGCCTAATTTTTCAGAAGTGACGAAGATTCCACTGACATCTTCATTACATCCTGAGACATGTAAGAAGATAACACCAGGCTCCAACATCTTAAAATCCTTGCCTTTTACCTCACCAGAGACTTTTACCTCAAAGATAAAGAATTTGTGAAGATTACTGTGTTCCTAATGCCTTTTGAAATCCTTATTTAAAAGGTTTTGCAAGTGAAGAGGACAGCAGCAGTGTTACAATCGTGGCTCTGTTTACTTTCCAGGTCAAAAGCCATGCTAGGCAATCAAAGATACTCTAACATCCCCCTAGATTTCTGGTTTTAAGGGAAGTGTGATCTGCCTGCAGTATTCTGTGTACAAACAGCTGCAGGTTCTGTGATAAATGGTATTTTGAACTAAATGTTATAGCAGTAATGCAGACTGTACCCCTGTGCAAATCTGATATCAAAGGCTTGATTATAGCCTTTTTCCAGACCTAGAAACAAATGAGAAGTGACTTGCCTCGAGTGTGAACAGAGCACACAACTGAACTGCTGCCTTTTATACAGGAAAAAAGCTATTAACTGGAAATATCAACAATGAAATTAATAATATCCCTGGTTTTCCAGTCAGAGCTATCAGTTATATATGTAGGGTTTTATTTCATGTCCATTAAAGTCAAACATTTCTTTCCATTGCTTGGTTTGCACAGCCAAGTAGAAGCTTCAGCATTTGAATGATCTAAGCCAGTTTTCATAAACTACAAGCAGAAAACAAAAGCTATTGTTTATAATCTGTCCATTAGTATTTCTCTTCAAGTAACATAAAACTAATAAACATCTATGCCTATCACTTTTCTCACTTTGCTTGCATTACAAGCAAATCACTCTTTTAGACACTTGAAAAAGCTAAGCACAGACACAACAACTGGCTAACAATTTTGATCTGAACCATACTTCACTTTGAAAAGCAATTATGAAAGTTCTTGACAGATGTAATATTCTAGCTCTAATCTTATTAGTAGAAGCAGTAATGGTAAGACATGTTGTAGACTGGATGAACTTACTGCCAAGGCTAAACTATTTATTTTCAGTAATACTCATTTTTCAAAGAGCAGATGGTTTAATTCTCTGAAACAGCTGGTAATAAATAGGAGACAGAAAATCAGGTGGGGAATGAAATAACTGTTATTTAACCTTCAAAATTCAGCAAGGTTTAAAGGTATGCAGGCATTCCAACCTCAAGTAAGATTTCTTTTCATCAGACCCTACAGCTTCAAGTGGTATAACATAATGAAGTCCGTAAAATAGCCACCTTCAAAGCTAGTCTAAGGAAACCATGAAAATACTGAACTTAGATGCTCAGAGTACCAGGATCTTGGTTTTGCAGTTTTTTTTTTTTTTTTTTACATTGATTAATCAATTGTCATCTAGCTTTGGAGAAATTGTAAAGTTTTAACTGATCAATTACTGGCTGGGTCTCACAGAAGCTTGCTTCTCAATGCAGTGATTGAATTGCAGCTATTATCTGCAGTATTTGTGCTGACTATTCTGTTATGTGGAACCTTTTTAAACAGTCTGGGATATACAGAGCATAATGGAATGGCATGACAGTCGAACATTAAACAAAAGCCATGAACTTCAAGACCTTGAACTGAAGAGTCCACCTTTGTTGGCTATGTTAATCCCTCTGTGTATAACCTCCTCAAAAAAAAAAAAAAAAAAAAAAATCTGTTAGGCTTTGCATGTGGCCCAAGGCCTACCTGCTAGCACTGATAGAGTTTGGGAAATTCTAAGCAGACTTATTTTCTTCAGATTAGGCAAATAAAAACATTCTGCAGTGAACTCCAGCTGCATCTGTTTATGACTTTTGTTTGCTGATACTCCCCAGGAAGCCTGCAAATTTTGATTGTGTACAATTTATACCTTGTTTCATGGAAAACAGTAGATGCTGTCAGAGGTTTATTTGCAAAGGTTTGGGAGTGTGTGGTGGAGGCCTAGTATGAATGGTGATTGCACCATTATGCAAGAGAAATGTGCTATCTGTGGGCATCTGCTTCTTTTTACATGGTCATAGAATATTGATTAGTATTTTTCCCTTCTACCTGCAGGTTTCCCCTATTTTTGTTCTCTTTGGATTCTAGGATCCTGCACGCTGACACTAGCTTGTCTACAATTTTCCTTTTTCTTATTCCGTGTCATGCAATTATTCAAGAAGAATATCTACAGTCCTCAATCTGGCTTCCATTTTAATTTTAGCTTGGCAGAAACATTGAACAGTTTCCTGAGGATGTTCCTCCATGGATTCTTGAAATGTCTACTGTCTTGAGTAGACACTGAGTATTAAGCCATCCAAGATGGGAACTGTCTTGTTTTGAAACAAGTTATTAGAAGCAGTAGTTCCTATCTTATATAACTTGTTCTGAAGAATGTCAGAATGCTGCTTTGGTGAATATCTGTTTCTGCTTCATGTCTTGTGCCTCTTCATTTAGTGGTTGACAGGGGAGGGTATTTCTGGTACCTGTTAGGATGGTGACATTTCTTATCCAGTTCCCTCCTCTGTCCTTTTGGTAGCTGTGGCCTTGGTGAATGTGCTTCTGCCATGGAGCAGAACTAAGTACTGCACATCTATATATTGGCAAGAGTCAACATGTAGCTGTAAATATTTCCTGTGTAGAACAACCCATAAACTGTAAACTATCTTTCTGAAACACTGATGGTAGCTGAATAGGGCATCTTGCAAAGCACCACAGACCTGTACTGGATGCGCTGACAGTTTGATGCTTTCCAGAAGCAATGGCATGCAGCTTATTGGTCCTAATCTCCATGGGAATAGACTTCATTCTTGACATTTTCATGGAGTTGTACATTTAATAACAAGCTGCTAGTCCAACTTACTAACATAAGAGATCTAGCTTCCTTCATCCCCTTATTAATCAAATAATGGACTGGAAAGGAAATGGATGTATCTATTAAAACTTTGCTGAAGCAGAAACAATTAAAATTTTCTGGCTCCGGAACAAAGACTAGCTTACTGTGAATGTTTGGCAGTGATGATAATCCACTCAAAGTAATGAATAACACAGCCTGGATTTTAACACTCAAGTGCTATTGAGGTTCCTTGAGTATTAGAACAAGACATGGCCTAAACAATATCGATCTTTTCATCACTGTAATCAAATTCATGCAGGTAGTCTGGTGCTGCAAAATAAAGCTAATTTGGAAATTAACAGTAGTTGTGGTTTCCTTCATTGTTTTTAATAAAGAAGAAACTAAAATCATGCTCTGCCATTGTCAGCTCAGGTGTTCTCAGTATTATATTACCACCTGGACTTGTTCTTCATTCCAGTTTGCATCTTTATTCTAGTTGAAGATTTGAATGTTCAAGAGCCTGGCATAGTTCATTTTCACTTTCTTTTATTTTGCCACTACAGAGAAATATGTAGGAAGCAAGAAAATGGATTCCTTCACTGATACCACTCTATTCAGTAAAATCTCATTACTTGAGAAAGTTGTACTTGTTGAATCATTGCCTCAGTGGAATTTCAATATGATTATGTACTTTTCTAAACTAATGTTCATGACATTTATGCTTGAAGTATTGTTCATGGTGAACAATGAAGATTCAAGGTACACATTCCCTAACAATGTATTCTTGAAATTATAGACTTTTTAGTTATATTGATCTTTCATAATTGCTTTATTATTACTACGACTTGCTGTCCAGGAACTGGGTTTGTAGACAGATTTAGAGAACTAATGTGTTAACTTCCATTTTCCATTTTCTTTGGAGTGGAAGTGGAAATTCTAATTCCCTTTCAGCAAGTAAATAACAAACACAGACTGCACGGTACTTGCTGTTCCTTTTTGCCAGTAAACCATACAGAAAATACTCTATTGTCCATTAATCTGAGTAAGACACAAACATCAACCTACGTTTTAATAATTTATTCAGGTGGTGTGTTAGCACTGTTCCAGATTACTTTTTCATACTTAACTCAATGGATTACGGATGTTTAAGAAAATGAAAATGGGATTAGGTTCTCAACAGGTCTATTGAGACACTCCTTCAGAGAAGGAGTCAATAACACCATGGTTTCAACTATGTTGGTTAACTACATCTCTGTATTCTGCCCACTTGGATGACAAAACTCATTTGTGGAGTAGGGCGGTGACACACCCAGGTTTTAATAGCATCATGGGAAGTAGGCTGAGAGAAGATTTCAGCTGAATTATATGACAAAGGTTATTTGATTCATTATTCTCAATTTAGGGCTTTCATAGTTGGGTGCCTGTTATCAAAGGAGAAGGAAATTGGAAAGGGTAAGATCGGTTCAAAATGAGTATTGCAGTAGATTAAATTGGGACTTTCTCTGCTTCACTATTCTCAAATGCAGTTTTGAAGCGCAGTGGATAAGTTGGCAGCATTTCTTCCCCTTCTTCCTGAGAGATAGAAAGAAAAATGGTCTTTAAATTGAGTAAGCCTAATTGCCATGAGGCAGACGAACATGGACCCAGCAGTAATTTACACTAATGTACCAGTGGTGAGAAGTGCATTTTAGAGTTCTGTGTGAGATTGCACAGACAGGCTTCACTGGGAGGAAAGTTCCTGCTGGGTAAAACTGTATATTCATTCTTTCTCTTACTCATTTTCTTTGTTATCAGTAAATTATTTCCCACACAGTTTTGGCAGTTTTGCGCACAGAGCTGGGTTATGTGTGCATTTACCCTTTACATTGTTTACCTGTCTTTGACCCTCATCCCATTGCACAAATGGGTGTGAAATGGCTTGCATAAATGTGAAGACTACGTAGCTGAAAAGTAGCCACTTATTGAGCATTTAAGTGTAAACTCATCAATCCACTCCAGGGCATTTTGTCTTATTCAAGTATTTTGGCCCTTTATCTCACTGGCAAATAGATCAAAGTTTTTTCATCCTATAAATTAATTGAGCAACACACAAGCCATAACTGAAGCTTTGGTTTTATCCTTTATAAATCTTCCAATAGAAAACTAGTGTTTCATCAGGATGAAACACTTCAGTGTGTCAACTTCGCAATGTTTTTGGTAGGAACGTACGAAACCATACCATTTAGGCTTCCTTATTTTGTTCTTCTAGTCTGTGGTTCCTTTTGTTTCCTTTCACATTTTAAATGCTATAATTAATATTAATCCCTGTATATTGAATAAGAAAATATTTTAATTTTGACCTTCTTTTAAGCATTCTTTACATGAAGCGATATAGACTTAGTCTGATGAACATCTGAATGTTCCCTTTGTTCTGAAACAATGATAATGTCTAAAATACAGTACAAAGTAGAATGTATGGTTCACTTTCTGAAGATGTAATATAATATCCTATAATGAATTTGAAAAACAAGCAGCTTCAGTTTGCCTTCAAAGCATTAAAAAAGATCAGACTTGTTACTCATATGCAGGCTTTAGCTTTCTTTCCTGTTCATTTTCCTGTGATTTAGGATTGTTCGAAGGTTAAATTTAAACAAAACTAAAGGAACATATTTAAGTAAAATAAACCATGCATAACAAAGAAATTGATGGACTGGAGTAATGATTCTAATATAATGTAAGTCTTCAACATAAGTAATCTAGAGTTTCAATTTGATTACAGGACCCTACCAGTACATGTGAAAGTGTCAGGCAGCAGCACATACAGCCAACCTGGATTTGCACGTTCAAGTCTATACATATAAATTTTAGCTTCTGTGGACACCATGATGGAGACTTTTTCACAACTTCATGCATATCTGGATATTAGTCAATTTAAGATCTCAAACACTGGAGTAGTGCTAATAATGCAGATATATTGAATATTTGAAAATATTTTATTCTTTTTGCAAGTGCAGGAAACCACTGTTACTCTAGGGCATATCAGAAACAAGGTCATGGAGCTGAGTGAAAGGAAACAAACGGACAGAAGGATTAACGTAGTAAAGTTTTTTTTTTTTCTTGGTGGTTTATTTACCTGGCATCCAATAGTGTTTGATTATTACTCCAATGCAGCACAGGCTTATTCCTTTCGAGTGTCACTGCAGAGCATCTTGGCCTATTTTAGAAGTTATTTTCTTTTTGATATTTGCTTTGCAGATTCTTCTCTGTTTCTGTGCATATTAATGGTTTTTATCAGTGTGAATATACACCATTTGGTGCCACAGCATGAAAGTGAGGAGAATAAGTAACAAATTTCTCTGAGGAAGAGGTAGTAATCTTAATGGTAAATACTGACTTAGATGCCAGTAAAGGATGACTGGTATATGCCAGCCTCCTCTTTCACTAAAATATGTAAGAGAAGCGCACAGTGTGAAAACAAGATGAACATATGTCTGCTTGTGGTTGCATGCAACCATTCATGTTACATCCCAGTTGGTGAAGGAGGTTTCTTGGTGCATATCAGAGATTCAGGATAACCTTAGCTGAAGTAACTGCTGGTGAATCCCTTTAGAGACCTCTCGACTTTGTGGTTGAGTTTGTTATGCTGTGGCTTGAACAGAGTCCTAGAACAATGTCTAGAAATTATCCAGGTGGGTCATTTAAACACAGCCCAGTGTGTTGCTATGAAAAGATGCAATATCCAGCCTGAGTGGTACTTTTAGTCTGAAAAATTATTTGCAGTCCTGGAAATCCTAGTGTCTGGCATTCAGTATAGTTTTTACTACCAATGCTTAAAAACAAGATGGTAAAATGCTTTCGCCCTATCATCAAAGGACAGATCATATGGTAGCATGTTTGATAAGGGCTAATAAACTCCATTAGAAGAGGTGGGGAGGAAAAGATGTTGAAGAGATGTAGCTGAGTCTAACTAGTGAGGAACACTGGGAGAGATAAAGGGACATCCACCTGTAATTAGCTAATTTTTCATTTCAATATTTTTTCTTTGGCAATATCTGCAAAACCTGGGAGAACTCTGAAAGGTGTTGTTTTGATCCCTTTGTATGTTTGGAGTAGCTGTTTTGATGGTGTTTATCTAGATTTAGCAGGCAGCAAATGAAAGCTATAATACTTTATTCTATTCCCACCTCTTCAACTTGCTACATGTTTCAGGCTGTTTATAAAATGCTGTATGATTAGAAAATAGATTAACAGAAGTTAGAGAAATGAACATCAAATTCTAGGTCAAATTTGATCAGCTTACAAGTCAAAAACTGCTTTCTGCCATAACTGTAAATAAAGCTGAGATTGAAAGTCAAGATGTGGTAGGAGAAAAAAAGTTATAGTCTCTTCTCTTCTTTGCTTCATGCAGTTATGTTGCTAGCTAAATTATTCTTTCAGTTTCTTTATAACTGTTTATGATACCAGCAAGAAAGAGGCAACCTCTTAATTTCAAAAGGCCAGGTTGTCTGAGCCTTTGGTATGTGGTATGTGGCTCCTGTTGTAGATCATCCTCAAACTGCAGCTCTAAGTGCTAAGGGAAAAATGTATTTCTTTAGTGAATCCAAAAGATATGAATCAAAGACAGAGGAAACTGATTTTATTGTATAAGAAGGTATGTTTTTTTTGTCATGGTCCAGTTTCCTGACAATAATCAAAGCTGCCTGTGATATTGCACAATATAATATCTCTTATAAAGTCAGCAGAAAGTTGGTCATTTATCAGCAGTTTATCAAATTCCTCTCCTCATCTACACAGCCCTTGTTTAGACTGGAAACCAAGAGTAGGAAAAGGATGCTGCCCCATCCTACTGCGAAAATATTTTTGGTTTGGTAATAGTCCCAGTGTTAGGGGAAACACCTCTATGCATAGAATTGTGAAGGTTTCTGACAAACTGTTAGTCAGGCTCTTCCATTTGATAAGGTACATTCAACATTTATGTCATGATATTGGCGTTCTCTTTTAGAAGCTTTGAATGTCAGAGTACTGTAATTAATACTTAAGAAGAAATAAGGCAGTTATATAGCTGAAGAGAAAGCTTGCTTTTGCTTTGGGCTGTAGAGAATTTGTGCACTTGTCATGTACATCTGAGCTTTCCTATTCCATAATAGAAATATGGAAAAAGGCCTTTTAAATATTGACAGAGAAAATGGAGTGATAAAATACTATATCATGTTTCATAGAACTTCCTTAATTCTGACAAATTCAATGTACATTCTGCAAAAGAATCTGTTTTTCTCTTCTAAAAAGTTGGTTGCATTTCACAAAGGTATTTGATAATGTTTTTTTCCCAGATGTTCTATTGATACAAAGGTATTTGATAATGCTTTTTTTCCCAGATGTTCTATTGTGCTTTTGGTCATTTGCATTTCTGATAGCTTAATATAGACTTTCATTCTGAAATGAATGCTTTAGATGACTTTCATTAGAATGATTCAATATAATTATCATTTGTGTTTTATCTAATTATATATTCTTTTAGTTGTTCCTTGGAAAAAAAACTCATCCCTTTCTCTTTATTATGATTATCCAGCCATAAGCAATTACTGCATTTTGCACCTCTGGCTTGGGTGCAGCAAAGCTCTGGAGGGTCCCAGTTTTGGCACAAGCTGTGTCAGTTTTGATAAAACACTTGTGAACTTTTGGATTAGCAGAAGAAATGGAAAGATGTTTCTGAGCACACTTACACTTCCATGTCTTGGCTTCCTGGGCAGCAGGGAAAGTACATCAGAAATGTACTTAGCTCTTTTCTGTCTCTGTGGACAGAAGGCTAAAGAAGCAACATATTTGATTGCAAGATAGTAAAAAAAAAAATAAAAAAAAAAAAAAAAAAAAAATGGTAGTGCCAGAAACTGAAGTAAGCAGCCTTGTTAAATTCTCACCACCTAGCAAACTACCAGGACTCCCATGTTATATATATATATTTTTTTTTAAGGGTAAAATTACTTAAATTTCTTCTTGACATCAGAAAGGAGCTGGCCTGCAAAATAACTATTGTTATTGCTTTTCCCTACATACTCTTTTGGCAGGATTGCCTCTTCATTAAAAAATGAAGGTCCAGTTCATCCTACTGCCAACAACCTAAGCAGCAAGGCAGCCCAAATCTGTAAGCTTATCCAAAATGAACCAAACACCACACTTGGTCTCAGCTTTTCTAAAGCTGTCACATCAGGAATTGACATGTACTGAGTGAAGATCAAGAAGAGATCAAAAATCTCTTTTCAAAAAAAAAAAAAAAACGGGGTTTTTTTTTTTTTTTTTCCAGCTGAGCAGCAGCATAGCAATACGAGTTGGGCAGGCTTCCTACAGTTCACACTTCTGTTCAGTCTGGGAACAGCAGGAACTTTCACCCTCTCTGGCAGTTGGCTGCTGCCTGCTTGTATTTAGTACATGATTTTTGGCAGGTTTGTCATGAAGGTGCTTAGATCATGTTCCCCCCTTCTTGGTGCAAGGAACTAAAGACCTTTCCTGCTCCAGTTCATTCCTTGTGGTGTCCCAAGCCACACACAATTACTGCTGCTTAAGTGATTTTGGCTAAGCACCTGTCCTGGTGCCTGTCATTGCCACAACCTACCATTTAACCTGGGTCAAACTCTTTGGATATCTCATAACTTGAAGGATAATGGGGAGAAAGTAGTGCAGGTAAACAGATATCCTCTGGCGTAATTGGTCCATGTAAAGTCAAGCCAGAACTCATAACCCATTTTCATGCTGTTTGTTGCTTTCTCTGCTTCTGCGATAGTCCGAGGGAATCCAGGCTTCTGAAGACTGTTGGGCTGAAACCTGGGAAAACTGCACTTCTTTCCTCTGTTGTCAGTTGTCTCCAGGCACAGATGAAACGAAGCTGTTGCAACTTCTGCCTCTTGTACAACAGTGTTAGTCCAGAGAAACCACTTGGGTGTGGTACTATCTAAATAACTGATTTATTATTTATAACATGCAAAGCCTGGCTACATCTACAGACAGCTGCTCTGGCATGTTTCTGAAATGCAGAACTCAGTGGAAGCTGCTAGAGAGCTCATAAATCATTCAAATGGAGGCTAGGATGCTGCTGCCTGCTGCGGAGCCTGTCCTACCTATTAACCATCCTATCCCTCTATGCTGAGCAGTTTTCTCATTGGTTTTGCTATTGGATCATTGAAACCTGACCTCATAATACCCCACCCTCCAAAAAAGTGACCAAAAATATACCGCAGTGCAAAAAATAAAATTAAAGTCTTATGCTGTAGTTTTTTAAATGCTCAGAAATGTAGACCTTTTCATGACAATGTTAGTACACCTTAACTGAAAAAGAGCAAACAGGTTCATAAAGTACTACAGTATGAGTTACTACTGAAATGTTGTAATTAGCACAGTGAACGCAAATCTCATGGAATAATTTCACCAAAATAATTAGAGCAGGTTTCATTATTCTGATGTATTTTTTACAAACTTCTGTTACTGGTCTAAATTAATCAAAAATAGAGTATAATTCTGATCATATCGTTATTATAAAATAGGTGGTAAAAAAAATAAATTGTACAGCATGTTCTGAATACTAGAAAGCACTTTCTCACTCGGTCAGAAGCTAGTAATAAAAAATATATAATAAGCTAATTTCAATTCAAAATGAACTCATTCCTATGCTGGCTGCTGAAAATGCATGAGCATTGGACTGGCAGAAGCTAACTTGGATTCTACCTGCTTCTGCTTGTCCCCAGAAAAAAAATCCAAAATGAAATATTTTAAAACAAATGGGTTTTAGAACAAAATGAGCACCTGTTACAATGTTGGTCCAGGGCATTCTCTGGCCAGTTTCTCTGGCAAGCTCCTAATCCATTCAGAGAGCTTTTTAAAAGGTTAAAGAATAGACACAAACTGATGAATGATTGCTTTTATTGCATATAAAGTACAAACAGGTTGTAAGATGCTGCAAAAATAATATTCCGTTCCTGAGGGTGTGAAGGGTTCATACATTTTCTGGTAGAATAAATCAAGAGAACACAAAGTGAAGCAATCAGTTTGAACAGATGTGGGTTTAGCTGATATCTGTATTTGATTCATATCTGAAACAGGAAGAGAGCCATAGACATAATTAAACTCTGTATAGAGTACCTTCATCTCAAATTTCATTCTGGGTACTGGTAACAGACCCTTTTCATGCTGAAACCTCTGAGCAATCTTTTATGCCTGTGAACTTGACAAAGTGGTTTACCTATTTTAGCTTTTCCCAAAGGACAAACTGTCTGGACCTCTCATCTAACCCACTTTGAGGCTTCCCATTTCAGCTTGCCTAATGATGTGCCCTTATATGGGAGGTAGAATTGTTTGTGATATCCTCTCCTCTTAAGGGGAAAGCTTTTCTAGTGCAATATCTGTGATTATCTTTCGTAGTCACAACGCCCCTATGACCTCAGTGTCATAAGAGTCCAACTGAAATCTATTGCGGTGCCTGCTGCCATAGAGGACAAAAAAATCCATCCAAAAGAGACTTCTAAACAGATTTGATAAAACATTGCCCTTAAATATAAGCTGACCAAGAAAACTGCCTTCTACCATGAAAATTTCAATTTTCATGAAAAACAAAATTCTTCCATGCTTTGTTATTAAATTGCCAAGATTTGGGACTTTTTTACTATACCTCCCTTCTGTCCCCATGTTGCCAAGCTATTTTGAAGGAATTTAGAGCTGCAACACTGACTTGAGTGAGTTCTCATGTAATGTTTTTTTCTTGTTCTTACTTTTAAAAGTCTTGTGGCAATTCAAATGGGATGAGTATACTAACAAAAGGCAACAATCTATTGAAATGTTAGCAAGGTTGTATATCATGAAAGAAAAAGTAACTGGGGCTTGTTGACTTGGGTTACAATTATAATCAAAAAATAATATCTAAGCTAAAAAGTCTACACCAGACACCAGATTTCTCTTCTATGTACCCCAGATAGTATTTTCCATTGACCCCACTTTTTTACTTTACCAATTTACTTCTGAGTGCTTTTAAATAGATACTAAATGGTTAATTTTCCTAAAGCGTTTGAAAATACAATTCATTTTTCCCAACATCCTCAAATTTTTCAAGCTAAAGATGGGAGAAAACAGATTATTTTTTGCTAAGACAGTAATTGGAAAACTGATTATCTGTTAGCAGCCCTAGTTTACTCTGCTCAAGAAGAGGAAAACATTGACCTTTCTACCTGTCACCGTGAAGTGAGTCACGCCTGACAAATGCTTGAAGCCAATGTGAGCTATTTGCAAGATAAATCAGTATTGCAAGTCACCCTGTTTTATTTTTGTCTCTGATGGGCCCACAAAAGAGCCTCAGGCCTCTCTTGTCTCATCCAATTACTCACTGGGCCCAGGCACATTGTCTCAAAATAACTACTAGAGCATTTCTTGCTCTTAAGGCAAACTGAGCTGCCATGTCTGTGGCCTTCGTCTCCCACCCAGCCCTTGGGCTGAAGACACTGGCTGGGCAGTGGGGGCATCTGAGAGAGGGCAGCAGAATTCTCCCCAGTCAGTGGTGGGGTGGATGCAGGCCCTTTCTGTGGTGTCGCTGTAGCCCATTTGACCTCTTTTGAGTGTCACAGTGGTGATGGCCAAGGAAGCTGAAGTACATCAAGGCAGCATTCGGTTGCCGCTGCTGCCATCTTGGTGAAGAGAGGCCTTGCTTTAATACTGGACAGTCTAATTGGCTGGCTGCCTCTGCCAGGATATAGGTGAAAATTTGCTAAAGAATAGCAGAGAACCATCCACAGTGGCAGCACATGTCTAGAGCAAGCTGTAACTTGCAATCTCCAGAAGACGATGAAGCCATTCTGTGTCTTATCTGTAGCTGGTCTGAGTGGAGCCATCTAGGTTTGGAGCAGGAACCTAGCTCTGAATTTGTAAACCTCCAATGTGTGATTGCTCTGGTCAGCTCCCTTTCTCCACTCCAAGTATCTGTGGTGTAAATGTGACTGGACAACATGATGAAGTTTAGAAGCTCGTTTTCTAGCCTAGGTGAAGGATTCTTTGCTTAATTTCTTCTAATGCAACTTAATTGCAAAGTATTGGCTGTGATATTAAGTTTGGTTTGGAGCTGATGGTATGGTAATAGTTTTAATTTTATCTCTCTGCTTGAGAAGACTGACTTGTAAACATTAACTGACAGGCATATCTTTCATCTCACTGACAGTAAACCTATCTGTCAAATTCCAATTAATGTTCAGAGGGAGAAAAGTAATGCAATTCAAATTAGGTTAAATCACTTGAGTTAGGATTTGGAAGTTTTCCCTTTGAATATCTTGGATGTTTCTTTAAGGTATTTTTCACATATGTCCAACTGCAGTGAAATGGCTGTTTGAACACTATCTTTTTGCCTCTAGAAAGAAGTGGCTGGTTCAGGATTTTTGTTTTCACTGTCCCTGTTTGTACTCCTGTCTTGCCAGTCAGCAGCAGTGCTTTAGGCAGGGGAGCTGCTTGTTTCTTTTTGCCATTCACTAGCATTTGTGCATTTTCATCAGTGAAAATATTTCATTTCCACACACTCTCTTAGCTGTAGCCATTTGAGCTTCTTATTTATATTTTAAAAGACCAAGTCAAACACATAGCAGGTCTGCGAGCACTGTCTGCACTTTCTGAAAAGTTTTTTCAATCTTCACATTTTAGCTGGCCTTCACAAATGAAGTTGTACTGCCCCCCCCCCAAAAGCATGCCTGAACAACCTCATTACAATGCCATTTGAACATGCAGCTTTGACAGGCACACGAAAAGCCAGATGTTTTGCCCATTCAGATATATTAAACATACATTTGTATTGATATTTCAATTGAGGGTCATTCTATTCATGTCTTCACTTGACAGTTTTGGAAATCAATATTCTGGTCTTAACTTGACAGGTTTAGAAATCAATAGGCAAATATCTTTGTCTTCCATTCCTTTTCCTTTTGAGCTATCCATTGCTCACATTTATGTAGGAGATACTGCTGAGGAGTTTTGATGACAGTATGGATGTGGACTGCTACATCTGTAGCTGGAAGTAGCTAGACTAGACATGAAAAGAATTCCTTGTCCTCCTACTTTTCCATGCACTGAGAGAAACAATTGCCCATTGCTTGTCAGCCCTAATTCAAGTTTTCTGATATGTGGTTGCTTTGTAATAGGGTGCCATTCCTTTGACTATCTATTTCAATGTCAAATGTGAAAGACTCTGTCACAAGAAGCCAATGTTCCCAGCTAATATTTCTCCAGTATTATGCAGCTAATGATATGAGCCATGTGGAATTAGGTAAAAAAAATGACAAATGGATGCCCTTAAGTTTGGATGTTTGCTATCTGCACAAATGGGGCTTGCTTGAATGAAATCCCTGTAACAGAAGAAAATGAAATGAAGTGTTTATTCTTAAGTGGATTTTCTTGCTATAGTAAAAACTGTTGAAATGTTTTCAAGTATTCTAGGAAATAGTCTTTTTTTGAGAGAGAGATGGAGGTATTAGGCTTATTTTTTTTTAAAACCTTTTTGATAAAGCATACAAACAATCATCATGATTCTTATATAAATATAGTCTGCTAGAGGAGGGTGACATGCTAAGAAGCACCTTTGTTTGACCTGCTTCAAAGTTTAGTGAGATCAAAGGAGGGCTTCTCAGTGCTTCAGGAGAGGTTAAGCACTTAAGAGCACTTAAAAACAAAGCAAGCTCTTGTGCAAGAGTTTTAAATATTTCTTGCAAAAATCTCTAGGTAAGAATTTCAGAAGCTCAGCTTCCTTTTTACTGTTAAATTTTTCTCCTTATCCTTTCAGTTCTGGGGATTGCCAAAGCTCTTCAACTTGTTACCCCCAGCTCAGATTCTGCATTTACAAATATCACCTGCTGTGAAAGTTAACATTTCTAGTTAGCACAGACATACTGTTTCAAACCCTTTGTGTGCTGTAGTATGGAGACATTCACATCTGGGTGTGATGTTCTTGCTTCTTGGCTGTGCTTGTGAGGGATCTATTTACAGTTACCCAGTTCTTTTTTTTTTTTTTTTCTGAGCATGTCTTCCAGGCTCTAAGTCTCACAAATCTTAATGAGCAATCTGTTGCCACTTTGAGGTGAATTTTGCTCATGTAACCTGTTAATGCCATTGGGCAAGGAACCACTCATCTTAACCCTGAGGGACATGCCCCAACTGACTGCACCATCAGTCTAAGCATAGGTCCATTCTAATGCAGAGGTATTGTGTAAAAACCTTTTGCTCTGCAGATTTTCATTATGATGACTAGATGCACTTTTTCTTCTTACTTGCATTTGATGCTGTAGTCCTGGGTCAATGCTCTCAGTCAAGTGAACCAAAATTTGTTACATGGTACTTTTTGCAAATTCAGAAAAGCACATACCTGGCAAGGTAATGACAGAAGTAACAGACTGTTCTTCAGAAGAAAATGAGGTTATCTTCATAACTGTAGCTACTGTTGATACAGCATATGAACTTAAAAGAAAAAAAAAAAAAAAGAAAGGAGGAAATACAAGCTTGTTTTAGAACTTGAGCCTGTCTTATCTTAAAAAGAAATAACAGGGACAATAAACACCTGTACTTCTGCATAGTATAGCTTCATTAAATTCACATAGCGTGTTACATAGGGCTTTCCTATGAATCAATCTTCGAAGTTGTCTGTACATCAGTATGCAGGTAAACTGGAAGATAAACAAAGCTCCACTGAAAGAACTTTAATTTGCATGCAAATTTATTGATGAAAGATGGATTCAAGCAACAACAAAAAAAAAAAAAACAAAACAAAACAGTAGTTCAAGGTATAAGACAAAGCATTTATATCTAGCATTAATAATGTATAATGTTTCCTAAATCTGGAGGAGAGAACAGGTGTGCTTCCTATCTATAAGGATGAACTGTTTTAGTAATAATAATGACTTCATACAAATGAAAATAGTAATTGATCTAATTTACATTAGCATGCAAGTTATTCATTAGTGAACTGCATAGAATAAAATTAGTCTATCCAGTTGAAAGACTTATTATTTCTGAAAGACTTATTATTTGTCTGTGTTCCTGCCCTTGATGTGAGATATTTGCTGTACAGCTGGTAAATTCTTAAATTATATATAATTTCAGCAAAGAGCATCACTGTGCAGATGACGCACATGAAAACAACTATACAAAATGTCATATTTTGTTACAGAGATTCTTGATCTATTTCCCAACACAAAGTTCTTTGCTTTTAATTTTCTTATGCTTTATTTCCTGCTATTTGTAATTCATATATGGAAGCTTGAAATTAATCCCTATTTAATCTTATTAGTCCTCTTACATAGCAGGCATTTAATTTACTCTCTCTGCAATGCAAGGGCAGTAAAAACAGGATTGATATTTAGGTATTAGTCACTTGCCCTCTCAGAAGAAGCAATGCTTGGCACACCATTTTTCTAACTTGTTCTCACAAATGGATGTGCACAGAGGTAGTCTGGGTACATATATAAATAACTATCCATTTCTCATTCATTTATCTACTTCACTGATGACTCAGTCCCATGGGAAGGCTGTTCAGATCAGTGGAAAGTAAATGCCATTAGCAATCCTTCAGTAACACTCTGCATCCATTTGGATCAGCCCTTTTGCTTACTAGGGAGTTGTACGGACCCTAGTGCTGTAGTTCCCTACAATCCTTTATCTGAGATTTGGGGCAGTGAAAACCAGCAGGATACTTCTGGGTGATAGCTTCTGAAGGACATTATCAGAAGAGACATCTTTAAAAGTTTCTCCGGGGACACCCATCCACTGTGCTGATGTTTTAAAATATATGACAACAGCGCTTTTCTATTGGGCTTTTCTTCAGATATCTAAGGGCCTTGCATAACATTTGTATGCACTAAAAGCCCGGTGAGATAATTTCATTACTGAGCATGGCTAGCAAACTGGGCTGCAACAATTATTTCACAGTGACAAGATCACCAAATGGCTTTGGGAAGAGAATGCAGAAGAATCTCATATCCAGCTGAAATTGTGAGAGCACTTAAGTTGAATGTAATTACATGAAATAGTTTGGCCAGAGCACCAGGAGAGCACCAGCCACCTCCTGGAACCTGTCATCACTGCTAGAGGTGATGCTGAGGGGCTGCAGCTGAGGTGGGCTGTGTGTAATGGGGGATTCATTTCACTGACCAAACAACAGCTTACCATGGTCTATGAGGAAAAGCACCAGAACAGGCATTAGAGAAACCAAGTGGGCCTTGTGCATGTCTGTGAATGTCAAAAACACTCTAAATTAATCCCATTAAATCTTTGTATATAGACTTTTTCCAGGAAACTTTATGAAATTAAGTAGATTTAAGTTGTGTCTCATGAGACTCAAGAATTATCAGACTGTAATACTGAGAAAACATCTTGATTTTTATAAACAACTGACTCTTTCAAATGTTCAAATAAACTTGATAAAGCTATATCATGAAAATCTCACCAGCCAAGCTTTCAAGTTAAGTCAGCCTTATCGTGCCCTGGGGAGGGAATGCACAAGCAAACAGGAAGGTTATGTGGGTGGTTCATTTTAGGTGATATTAAGTAAAACTCTACAACCAGAGGCAAAAAAAAAATAAAAAAAAATAATAAAAAAATCCAGCAGCTAATGTGGGGGTGTGATGAAACAGACAGAAGAGTTACTTGCATTCAATCCTGAAAATAACCTTCAAATTCAGTAGTCATCTCAGCTGTAGTTATAATTACTGTAATTAAATTTCCTTCCTCTTTATTCCAGAAATTATTTGTAGAGAGAAATGAACTATTTTCTACATACTGCTGTTCTTCATTTCCATGAGGACTTTTATTTAGGAAATCTTGGAAAGAAGAGTGGCTGCACACACTGAAGTGGGGGCTTGGGATTTATGGCACATGCGGGGTAGGCAAAATACTTGTGAGTGCCAGGCAACCTGCGTGGATTTACTGAAATCTCCACAATATCTCACAGGTTAAAAAAAAAAAAAAAAAAAATTCTTGACAGAAAAGGAGAAACTATGGAAACCTCTGTGTCAAACAACCGCAATGACCATTTGTCCTTCAGCAGTATGACCAACCTCCCAGCCAACTCTGTCACTTCTGATTTCTTCAGAATTGAAATTCTGCTTCAGGAGGCTTCTGCTAAGCACCTTCAGTTCTTTTCTCAGTGGCCCTGCCAGGGTTTTATCTACTGAGTTTGAGTTTGGCCAGCAGGATTTTCTTATGTCACTTTTTTTGTCACCTTGTCACTTTTTTTTTCCCCCTTCTGTACATTTTACTACAGACAGACTGGGCTCAGTTTATTTTTAACCTCATCTGCAGTTGTTCCAAGCAGCAAGGAATGACATTCAAATACAAAACCCTTTGTCACATTACATCTTTGCTAAATTGTCTGCATTTTAAATTCAGAAATTGCAATGGGACAAAGGGTAGAATAACTTTTCTGCTCTTGCAGAGCAACTGAGAGCAAATTTTGGTCCAGTTTCCCTGTTTTTAATCACCATAATGGTAACAAAGCCTAGTGTTATGAATGCATTAACAGTAAATGAAAAATGGCATTGCAAAGTAAAGTGGCAGGTGGATGCATTTGCTCATTATATACTAAATAACCCAAGCAGTTAACACCTTTGCTGGTTAATTGCTTTGCCTTCTATTTTAGACCAGGAGAAGTCAGATTTGAATATAAATTGGGGTGCCACATTCACCGTGTCCCATTTTTTATGACTAATTAACTTTCTTTTACATTTAAACTACTAAAGACATTTTAATTTCAGACTCACAAGCACCATTCTCACCATTTAAAATTCCAGCAAGGGATCGCAGACGATCTGAAATTCATTATTGGCTATTGCACCAATATATCAGATCACTGAAGAATAAAGTGTTACTGCAAAGATTATTTGTTGTTGCAGGAGCTTTCAGAGCTCTCTGCTATTTGCAGAGCAGGCTAATGAAATATGGACATGTTTACAAAAGATTGCTCATAAGAGATCATTTTGAGCAATCTAGTCAAATCTTTCTATTTGGTACACTAATTGCTCTTTTACAATAACAGTGGGGATTTTGAAAGAATAATTTTATTATTGAAGGTTCATTTTCAGATCAGAGGGATTTTTCTTTCTATTTTTTTCTGTAAGTATCCACAAAGGTAAGTTGAATTACTGCAAATGATTTAGCACGGAGGAAAGTATGCATTTTTAACAAATGGTAATCGCAAAACACATTTCAGTGACAGAGAGCTTTTGCACCACTCATCCCTTTAACATATTTCCTTACTTAATATTTTGATAACAATCTTTGGCAGCCCTGAATGCATAATGCTAAAAAATCCTTTCAAATATGACAATAGCAAGCACCTGCCACACATGACACCTGAGTTTTGTCAGTAGTGAGTTTCATTACCGGAAAGAAGAGCTTTTGCCCAAGGAGGATCTAATGCTCTGCAGCAGCGGAGGTGTTTGGGGAGAGGTCAGCAATCAGCCTGGTGCAGCTTCCTTTTGGTTTTGGATAAACCGGGGTCTCTGCCCCAGGTGACCATCTAGTAAATAATCGCAAAAGCTGGGGCGCTCAGTCTGTGCTGTGTTTCCACTTATTCAAAACACCAAATCCAGCCCAGAACACACTGAATTGGTCTTAATCTTTATTTCATTTTTCTGTCTATCCTTGGGAAATAGAGGATGTGGGGAAAAAGCGAACTGCTTTTGTTCCATTTAGACTGTTGCTAGCTATATTCCAAGGTGATTTGTACGAGGTATTTCCAGCAACTCTCGGTGCTTATGTGGGACTCACCAACCTGCCTTCGCATGCAGATGTTGCTGTGACTGCATACCAACTTACTGAAATGTTTTATTTCTCAGACTGTGTTACTAAGACAACAGTTCCACTCTGTTCTTTAATGCAAATTCGTTTTTTTTTTTTTTTTTGAATGATCATAACCAGTTCTTCTGCCACTCCTTGCATTTCTCAAGTCATTTTTAGTTCCCACATTGCCTCAGGGTACTTGCAGGGTGCTGACTTGTTAATTATACAGTCTCTCTATTCTCTGATACGCCTAAGAATATGCTGGCAGATGCTGCTGTACTCGTTCTCTTTTACAACTGCTAGAGGAACTTAGTGTGTAGAATGTAGTGGTGTAGAATGACTGCATGATGACTGTCTTTTGGCCCAAAAGAGAAGCGCTAGGTTTCTGCTACATACTCATGTACATATTCAACAAAAGTATGTAGTTTGGTTTGTGGTTTAAAACCATTGTGATTCAATTTGCTGTCAGGCTGCTCCTCTTAGCATGCACTGCACTGAAAACCAAACAGTGGGATGAGAAGAACTAGATTTGACTTGAGAAGAATTTGTGTGCTAAAAATAGTCCATACAGTAATGGTCCTTAAGGAATCCATGAATGTAGCTCAGATGCAGCATTGCTGAAATTAAGCATTAATGTTGAAATTAACTTCCTAGAGAATTGGTTATTGCTATAAATTTTGCATTGAGGGTGCTCCACTGTAACGAAGATGGTTGGCAGTAGAAAACCTTAAGACAGGGAGAGAGGTTAGATCAAGAAAACACCCTAATCACATAAATCATTACTCTAGTGCAAAATGTAATGAGTATTTTTTAAACATGAGCTGTCTGCACTGTGACATCCATTTAACATCATACCATCATGCCACACCAATAATTTGTTAAGTTTAATGAAATCCTTCTCCCTCCCTCGTGTCACCCATGCTTTTGATTAGTCTGAAGGTATTCACAACAATACTCAGTATTGATTTCCCTATAAAGACAGCTTCTTGGTCCCCAGGGGTAAATGTGGGAGCAAGTGACACTTGTGACTGTACAGATTTCAGATTAATGGGCTGCTCTGCTATGACTAAAAGAAATGATAGGCACCTTGTGGTATTAATCACTTTGTGACAGTCTGTCCTAATTGCAGCATTTTTAAACTTGTATAGAAAATTCAGCTTTCAGGGTTAAATCATCCTATTGTACATCATCCATCCTGGTAGCTACGTCCATGTTTTCAGGAGAAAATGTTGTATAAAAATGGTGCAGAAGAGTAAATGCTATGCTGAGACATTTTCCAGGTCTTGTATCACCTTTGACTTCTGAGCGCACACAAATAAGCTCCCATACCGAACACAACGATAGAAATGTCTCTGCAGTCACAGGCAAAAATTTGGAGCAAAACTAAAGAAAATTTTTGTTTAGTAATGGCCTCATCTGAAAGAATGATTGCAAGAGAGGGATCTGGCTGAGAGACCGTATTTATCCACTTGATGCATATGTGCATTTACTTACATTTACATTGGAGAAATAGTCTGATACGTTCAGCTTTTACTTTCCCATTTGGGAAATGTAAGTATCCATTTAGCTGAATAAAATATAGCCATCTTTGTAACTGCTTACATCTTTTCCTCCTGATCTCTCATAACTCTCTCTTGAACACCAAGAATGTTGATCACTGGAATCTTGTTAATTCCCCTGTGGGATGTCAAGCTTTACTGACTTCCAGCCTTATCAGCCAGGAGACAAATGGAGCTTTTTGTCTTACAGTTTTCTTTTTTATTCCATGAATTACAGGTTTGATCCAAATCCCATTAAACTCTGTGTGTGTTGGATTGTTTTCCTATTGCAAAGCTGCTGTACTTCCTTCTGTAAGCTGTTAGGAAGAGGCAAGAGCCTCCACCAGACTGGGTTTGGATCATGCTGCTAATGCTCCTGAACCGCTGGTGAATGTCATCTGCAGAACTGCAGTAATACCAACATAGTGAAATCATGCTAAAAAGGTGACTTTACTATTTTTGCCCACATTTCTCTATCTGTGAATTTAAAAACAAACAAACAAACAAACAAAAAAAAAAAACAGCAATCTAACTACATTGCAATCTAACTACATTGTAGAGATATTACAGAGATTCATAGAATGTTTGGTGCAAAAGATATGATAATTACTGCAAATATGTAAACAAGTATATGGGTATATGTTTTGCTATATAAATGATGCTTTTAACTGTCTTGTACCCTTTATCTGGCAGACAATTATTCATGCAAGGCATTTCTTGTAATCAGACATGTTCTGAACCATAAACTAGGTATGTCTTCATCATGAAGTATTTCCACCAGGACCTCAGTATGCTGGATGAAGGAAGTGCATGTTCTTTTTTCCCTGTGAAAACTCTGAATCGCTAAGAAACTTGTTTGCACTGTCTTCGTGGCAGTAAATCGCATA
This sequence comes from Oxyura jamaicensis, assembly GCF_011077185.1. Lineage (NCBI taxonomy): Eukaryota > Metazoa > Chordata > Aves > Anseriformes > Anatidae > Oxyura > Oxyura jamaicensis. The sequence continues at coordinate 9,191,801 of NC_048912.1, forward strand.
TGTTGACTCTTTCCAGCTCTTGCTTTCAAACAAGGTACTGTGCTGAAACTAGAAAAGGCTATAACCTTTTTAAAACCACAAGTCATCACCTTTTTGCTAGTATTTGTCCTGATTTTAACATGGTGAGGTCATGGCAAGAACCAAGATTTTTCAGTCTCATAATAAATAATAATACTAGGGTGACTGTCTAAAGGAAAGTATGTATGCTTTATAAAGAAATAAAATGAAGCCACAGACAGTTCAGCCTCTGCAACATGTTAAATTGTGTTTGGAAGACTGGAGATGGTGACGGGTGTCCTCACAGCTGCTCTTAACCCCTTCCATGCTTAGAAGGGGTTGGCAGGGTGCCTAGGGGACTGTGAGTACATTGCTACCAGCCATAACCTCTGAGCAGCCCAGTTGTTGCCTACAGATGGACAGGGCTTCTCCTGGAATCAGGTTAAGAAGAGCAGTGTGCACCTCAAACCAGCAAGTCCCTGCACGAACCAGAGCAGGTGGAGAAGTCTGGATGCACACTAGGGGAGAGCAATCACGTGTCCCTGTACAGATCACGTGCACTGCCACAGTTGGGGTGGCACTGGTAGATGTGGGGTGAAATGCAAAGCTGGGTGTGAATGCTTCCAAGGGAAACCAATAAAGCCATGTGTATTTACATTATAGTTACCCATTTGCTGCTGCCACAGACTGAGTCAGTCTCATTAGCACACCACTGCATTCAGTTTTTCTCTTAATTTCTTCATTGGGTTAAGCTTCAGTAAGCATCTAAGTATATTTTTCCATTCAGCAATAGAGAAAGCAGATGTACAATATGCAATGTTGTTTATGCATTGCAAATGGAATAGAGATGGAATATTTTTACTTTGACACAAAGATTTTTTTCTTCCTCTTTATGATTAAAAGAGCAAACAGCAAATGCTGTCATTACAATGAATGAGTTAGTGAATGAACGTGAGCCAGAAATATGATTTTAGACTTTTTTTTTTCCCCTTAACTTCACCAGAGGCTATGAAGATTGATCAGATCTGTAATATCAGGGGACATTAAGTTGAATAGTTCCATTGAAACTGCAGTGTCTACATCTTGCCAAAATACTGTTTTTGTCTAATTAAGAAATATATATCTAATATTTCTAAAATTTTTGTCATAGAAAGAATTGGGAGTTTTAAGCAGTAGTGTAATTGCTCTTATCTGCTTGTCAGATACATTCTCACTTGCTCTGTGTTCGTTTGTCACATATTTTGTAATTACTATTAACCATATGAAATTTTCTCAAAATGAAATGTACTGCCAACATGGTCATTTGCAGTTATTCAGTTTGAGTTAAACAGATCTCTGTAATAAGCCTAAAAATGTCTTTTGATCTTATACATTGTTTCAGGAGCCTTCTTAGCTTCAGCTTCATCATGCTCAATTTTGGCTTCTAGTTCTGAGTAATATGTCTGGTGAAATATCCTTAGGAATATTACAGAATTAACACAGGTTGATTTCACCATTTATTTATTAATTTTGCATGTATTAAATGACATTCTTGAAACATTACTTTTATTTTTTCTCCTTTCCTAATTTTATCAATGAAAGTGTTTGAAAGTGTTTCCCACCTCAAGTCATTCCTTACAGTACTTGCAAGGTATTATTTAGTTTCCATATGTGCATGTACGCACAAGTTATCATATGCCATTTTTGCATGGAAAATAGTTTTGTTGATGTAAAAGCTTTTGTGTGTAATATGGTGTTCATCTTTGAGAAATGAGGTAGCAGGTTTCTTGGCTTGATGGAATTCTGTCACCTTTACTTGAGACCATTGCAATGGCTGTTCACCAGCCTAAGCTGGTAAAAATTGCTGTCCTTGTAGCTTGAGGTATTGGACAGTATTGCCCCCTGCTCTTACCTTCTTTCCATGTCTTATATCTGACAGTATTTTATTGTCCCTCATGGTGCTTCTGCTGTAGTCCAGCATTGCTAACTACACAGTAAATCAGGTTTTCATTCTGCTTAGCTGGTAGCATTAACTGAAAGTCCATAGAAAGATTCAGTAAGTGAAATCCACATAAGTGTCATAAAAATTCTGCCTGATAAACTATTTTTCTTCTTCTAGAATTTAACATGCGAGCAAAAACAAAACAAAAAACAAAACACCCAGAAATTACAGAAAATCAGTTGTAATATGTCCAGAATTATTAAGGTTGTCTGGGGCCAAGATATCCATTACAAGATGTACAGACCTGTTTGAAAACTTAAAACTCCAGTCATACATCTTCTGACTCTAATCTGTAACTCAAAGATGGTACAAAACAAGCCATACTCAGGGTCATGTTATCACTCTGAACCTAGAAGGCCTAGAAAGTAATTTACAACATGAAAAAAATATTTAGAAGTGATAGTAAATAGAGGGCTCTGGGGCATTAAAAACCTTCAAATTCTCACAACAGTTGAAATCCAGTCTTGAGAGGTGGCAACAAGGCTTGCACATTTGAAACAAACTTACAGATGCCATTTGATGTATTTTATTCTGTGTAATCATGGAGCTGTTAACAATGCAATATAGTCAAGTTACTTAATTTAAGATGGATACATACAGAATATAGCTCATGGGGAAAAATGCTGAAGAATTAATTAGTCAACAGAATTAACTGCCTATGCTTTTAAAACTGGGAATCTTACAATTGGACCTTTTAAAACAAGTAACTGTACATATGTGTTTTGCTCATGAAAATAACCAATTGGCAAGAATATTTATGAAAACAATGTGAGCAATTAGATTTGCAATTATACATTTCATTTTATTGGCAAACATTCCTCCTGCAGTTTGGAACAAAGAAGAAAATGTGATGAGCAGCCTTAGCATGACACTAAATATTACACATAAATACTCTTTAGCAAATCTATCCCAAGAAAATCCAATGGAAACCACTGATTTTCATAAAAGGAAATAACATTTGGTTAAAGTTTAATGTTAAGGAAATGAACTGTCACATAGTATAAGGCTTGAACAGCCTGAGAAGGGATGACAGCAACGCCTGTTTCAGACCCAAATTCTGCTAAAATGCCATGGTAACACTCATGCATTATTTATTTCCATGACTAAATATAAGCACTTTTGCTATCCTGAACTGAACCACAGCTGGGAATTTAAGTTTTCTTTCAATACAGCCTATCAGACTTACCAATCTATCAATGTTACCAAGCAGGCTTTTCAATTAACCAAATACTTCAGCCCTTTCACACTACACATTGCCACAGTCCTGCCAGGCCCTGTGATGGGACACGAACTGTCCTAAGGGTCTTCCCTACAAGAAACCTGGCAGAAGTTGATGTTGGTGGCCAAATGTGTTGCCCTTGCAGCCTGCATGTAATTATTTGTGCACCTTCTGTATTAAAGTTTTAGAACTCGTGAATTCTTGCAGTAAAAGGTTAGTTGTGAACAATTTCTTGTCATCTGAAGTTTGCAGCATGTGTTGGGATTAGTGACCAGGATGAAATCATCCAAGGAGAAAGCTAAAGACCAATGTGTCCACTGGTGCGGTATCATTCAGCTGAAGGGAATGAAATTCTGACGGTTTAGATTCACTGAGACACTAAACTAAAGCCCTTAATAAAATTACGATGAGCAGACACCAATTTCTCCATGAAAAACTCGGAACTAGTGCTATTGATAGAGAATGAAACAGGCCTCAGAAGTGCTCATCTGTCATTCAAGGAGTTAGGCCCTGAAACAGGCTCAGTACACAGCAAGTATTATTACATGAGTAAGACCATTAATTTATAACATCACTATGGAACTACTTTAAATTAAGCTCACAGTTAAGGATCTTGGTGAGTCAGGGCTGTAGCATTTTAGGGCTCAGGGTCAAAATTTACCAAGAGGAGATTCAAGAGAGAGAAACTAATCTTTCCCCACAGAGATCCCATGTGAAGATCAGACTTCCTTGAGGGGGAAGGAAAGGATGAGAGGTATGGAAAATTAGACTTCCTGGTCAGGCAGGTGCTTTCATTACTGCCAGAAGCCCCGGAGACGTACGCATTTCTGGAGTAGGTTTGTCCCTTGCCCTACTGATTGTACCTTATGGCCCTGCCTAACGCCTCCCACATACACAGCAGAATGGAAAAATTCTGAATGCCTGTATGTTGTAAAAGCCTCCTTCAAGATGTAATAAATGTACTATCAGAGGAACCTGACAGTTAGGCATACAAATCCCACAGAAAATTCATTACGAGTTGGGCTTCTTTAAGCTCTTCTGAAAAGCTCAATACACAGAACTATTTCTGAAGCATGAAAGCGATATCCAGAAGTTCTGTAATAGTGCCAAGAGCAGAGTATACTGCCAGTTTTCACTCCTGCTTCAAGCTGTGGCAATCAAAAGCGACAGGTAATGTTGTTACAGCAAGATTAGACACCATTTAGAAATGACTTTTTTTCCCCCATCCATTGGCCCTAGTTTGTTCTGAAAGAAGAAGATTGAGGTTGAATGTATAAATTCATAAGGACTCACTCTGAATGATCACAATTTGAATTTCAGTGCAGTAAGACAGATGGCAAGTCTAGTTGGATCATAAGTTGTACACGGAATCTTTCTATCCATTTTCCTGTTTACTAAAATGTATGGAAAAAGGTCAATATGAAGCTGAGTAGATAATTTTCAGGATGGCTGGTTATTAGCTAAAGCATAAGGTAGGGGAAAAGAACAATACACACCCAAACTACACGTATATGGAAATTCAGTAGTTACACTCTCAAAGGAAAAACCAGTATAACCTATTTAAACAAAAATGTAATGTCATTTGTATTCATACGTATGTCAAAGAGTAACTAGACCCAAAACATAGCAGAAGTGCACAGAGGACATACTCGTTTTCAACTTTAAGATACTTATTTTGCAAAGAACTGTGTGGATGCTGTTCCTTACCCTCTGTGTACCAAAGGTTTCTCTCCTGAAGTGTAGGAGCTGGAAGGGTCACAGAACTTCATGTTGTTGTGCTTCAGATAGTGATCTGAGTGACCTTAACTAAACCACATATTTCAGTAAATGGTTTGTTTTTGGTTACAGAGTACACAGGTTATACAGGACGCTAGGAACTCTTCAGTACTACATTTTTAATAACATAACTTTTTAGCTTAGTGCTTTTTATCAAATAAATTTGCATATTATTAATATCCACCTAACATGTTTGTTGTTACAAACTGCTTTTTTAAAGAATGTTAAAATCAAGTGATAGATTAGTCTGACCACAAATAATGCCAAAGTTAAATTTGAATTAATTTAACACTTGAATGTCAGTAAGAAAATAAATACACTGCTGACAAGACATGTTAATGTTGTGCAGTACATGTTTCTCAAGTTGTCTGTGTTGTTTTTGTTTATGAATGAATGCTCTTTGCATGTTTATGCTTGGGCTTTTCTCCCCCTCTCTCTTCCTGCTAATCAATATGTATATCCCCCATTTAGGACAACAGATGAGTCCCCAGAGCTAGCTGAGCCTTGGCAAGCAAAGTCACCTGTGTTAATGAATACTCATTTGAAATAATTTACATGAGAGATGCAATTTACAATATTTTCTGTGTAAACTGCATGAAAATCAAGGATAATTGGGCATTAAGTCATTCTTCTCCATTCCTCAGGGAAGTAGCTGCATCAGAAAGGTCTGTGTATTCCACTCAATACAGCCAGATGTTCAATTTATCATAGCTTTGTTAGAAAACTTAACAAACTTTGGGTAATAGTAAACAAATATTTTTACTGACGCATCCTGCAGTCAAAAAAAATATATATATATATACACACAGATTTTTGCATTGCTTTTGAGTGACCTGACGTATAATTGAAATTAACCCTTTGGCAACCTTTTGCTATTTTAGACAATCTAGGCCTGTTTTTGAATCTCCTCCTCAAAATCTTGAACAACAGCAATATTTACAGCCCTCAGGGGCTGAGGACATGTGGAATGAAATCCCATGCTATTTCTGACCAAGACCATGGGAAATCTGAGCAGCCATGTAGTCTTTGAGAAGCCTTTCCTATTTGTGTTCTAGACTTGTGCATGCAGTTTGGGAAAAGAGACTAGGAAGCACTGTAGTTGACATTGCCACTGTACTAAGAACTGAACCCAGACAAGTCCCCTTAAATCTTCAGCATTGTCAGTGCAAATGCAATTAATAAATTATGTCTCACAAAGAAAGGTCACAAGTGACTCAGTTTAAAGCACTTGCAATTTCTGGGTAGTTAGCAGAAGTTTACAAAATCTATTTTCCATACAGAGCCTCTCACTATGTGGTGTTATGGAGTTATGCAAACATCTCTGATCATTTCTTGAGGAGAGGGGCTGACATTTCCATTTTAAAATTCTGCAAATGTTCATAATACTTTTACTTCAATAGTAAAATACGAATACCAGATTTGTTTCTGAGTAATATAAAGAATGAATTACTGTCCTGGTGTCTGCGTTATTTGAGCTAGTCTTTTGTTTTGTAACAGCTGTTTTGAATTTCCATCTTTAAAGTTAGTTAAGAAATCTGTAAATACAGGCTGTCTTTTCAAATAAGTGAGATGTTGGTTTTCTATGTGAACTGAGTGTTCCCAATTGCATGTGCAGGAGGGTGATTGATGCAGTCTTTTGTCTCAGCTCTAGTTAAGGACAGACAGAAAGGACATCTTTTTAGTTAGCTATTTTCTCCAATACTTCAGTATAAAGGTACTGTGATTCAGTCATCATTCTTTCTTAGTCTTTTGTTTTTCTTATAAAGGGAAATAGCTTGCTTAGTGCATAACAAAGCACAACTCTTCATTCACTAGCTCCATGTAAAGGGATTGACATATTGGAAGAATGATGCGGAGAACAAAATCCATCCTTCACACCTTCCTCATTCAATAGCTCCAATGTGTAGGGCTCTCTGAGAGCTTTGGCTTTTCTGACCTGCAAGTCATAGTGCAGTGGAGAATTATATTTAGTTTTGTATTAATTTTATCCAGGTGCCCTGTTTTGGTAAGTGGTTATGCAAATTTAACCGCTTAACTGCACAATGAAACATTAAAATCCAGCCTGCAAATCTACTGATTATAGAAGGCAGCATACAATATCAAACTCTGCATTGCAAACTGACACTACTTGACATCTTTTCCAAATGCCATCTGCAAATACTATAATTAGAATACAGAGTTTTTTCTAACTCATTTAACAGCAACAAAAAGATCAAAAAACTTTCAGGCATAATTTTTCAGTACACATGCAGCAATAAATCCTTAAATATGCACTGAGTCAGGATAAGAATTTGCCTTGTAGACATATTGTTAACATAGACATCAAATTAGCTTGACATGAGCTCAGTAATTAGTACTTCAGGCAAAACAATGGAAAATAAATTTCACTGCGATTAATCGCTATTGGAATATCCACGAATATATAGACTGAAGTCTAATTTGGAAACAACTCGCATTTAAAATTGTGATATAATGTAAAGAAGTTTCTATTTGAGTTTTCAAGTGAAAGTCTTAATATTTGGGTTTAAACTGAAACTTGGGGGATGCTTTTCTTGCTCCATGATAATAAAATATGACTTATTTAAATAAACTGCAATAGCAGCCAGCATCCTATTATAGTTCTGATGAGGCCTAGTACAGTCTCAATGCTAGTAGTAGCCCCAAATCCTCTGCCTAGACAATATTACCAGAGATAAGGTTTAGGTTCCTATAAGCTGTCCTACTGATTTTCAGATAACTTTAAATAATATTTAAATAATAACTCAAATATTTCCCTGGCTACCATTAACACTGTCCCAGACAAGTTCCTCTGTGTGCACACAATAGGCAAAACATCTGTTTATGTCACGGTTCATACAAATTTGTCTGCTAAATCCCACTCACAGCTTGATATTGGCAATTTGAGTCTTGAGATACCCTTTCACTGTCTTGGAAAGTGCTGCCATGTCCCAGGAGGTATTTATTTTTAACCTTGGTGATGGTAGGGTCTATTTTGGAGGATCTCTTGGAGAAATTGTTCAACTTTAGGCTGTCCCTGGTAGCTCCAGAACTGAGCTCTGGGATTTCTACCCTACTGTGCGCCTTCTGCATAAACTGCTAATGCTTTCCATGAGAGGGGAAAATAAGGACTTGCATCTTTTTTCTCTGATTTACTGTCACTTGTATTTCAAGAAAGTTTGTGCTGGGTCTGTGTGTCTTGGCAGCAGCAGCCAGTATGGCAAAAGGGGCACAATTATAGAGAAGGGAACAGTCAGTAGCTGAAATCTGCTGTCATTTTAGAGCTTTTAGGATAAGATATCACTCCTTGGCAGAAGAATCAGCCAAGAGGGCAAGAAATGGGCCTAGGAGATCTGCCCAGCACTCTTGATCACACTGCCATCCCCTTGTTTGTGCATCTGGAGGACTAGGCCGTGAACAGGCACCATGATAGTACTGCTATGTCAGGTAATACTACTTAGCAGATATGTTTTACAAAACATGCTGTCGGGTATAGCTGGGCCATCCCCACTGAAACCCACCTCCGCAAGCAGTGCAGCAAAGTCCAAATGCACAAACATGAAGGAGTCTTGCCTGGCCCCATGGCATAACCTGAACTCAGCTGCTGCTGAGGTCTCAGTCTTTGGCACTGCTGCGTTGCCTGCTCGCAGCTCAACAAAGACTACAGTTGTGTATTTTGGGACCTCATCTGGGAATAATGTTCTTGTGCTGGCTTGGACTGGAAATACCAAAGACGCAGCCAGGGAAGGCTGTGATTGCACAGATTATAACACTCCAGCTCCTCCATAGCCAACGATCTGAGCGAGCTGCCAGTCCCAGAGCTGTGCTTTGATACACTGCAGACTCTGATAAATTACACGTAGGAACAGGAAGGATGGATGGTGACCTTGCGACCTGCCACTCAGTCCTGCTTAATCCCTCCAGCCGTGTTCTGCAGATGCAGGAAGGTCCCTTGATGTATGTCTTCAGCAGAGCGACAATGAAAAAGTTGCTTAAATGCTTGTAGCTGTCACAGAAATACAAAGCAAGCAAAATGAACGTTGGGTGTTTTAGTAGCTAATGTTACCCTGGATTCACTTTGCTTGCAGATTCAGTCAGTATATATTTATTTCTGCCTTAACATGCACTGTGTTGACAGTAATTTTGTTAGGGACAAAATATTTCAATCAGAAACAGAGTTTCCAGTAAATGGATGCATTTCATTTGCTACTTTTTTTTTTTTTTTTTTTTTTTCTCCCACTATCTTTTCTGCCTCTCACCACCTTGGCGTACATGAAGCAAAATTATTTGAATGAATTGTGTAGAGGCAAGGTAATTTCAGTGCCTGCTGCTGCAATATTATTATACAAAATTACACGTTAGCCAGGTTAATAGATTATTTATTTTCATTAAATATTGATTACCAGTTATTTATGCTTACAGGCACTTTCCTGTTTACTGTTAAAGTGTCTACATGCTTCTGTTATTTTATGGTGGTGGTGGTGGAGGTTTAAGTTAACCATTTGGTCTCATGAATTTTCATGTTTTGACACTGACTGACATCTGCATGGTAATTCTGCCAATGACCTGTGAGTGCATTTCTCTAATGCAACTTTATACATAATGTATTCAAAAATCCCTGGAGCGAATGAGGATGTTTTAACCAAGGGTCCTGCCCTCAGTTACCAGGAAAGATGCCTCGGTCTAGCCCAAATCTCACAAAGATTTCCTAAATTCTGTGACATTGTTCTTGTGCCTGAAGCCTCGCTGTGCTGTGCAGCCTTAGTGGCGTGTTGGAAAAAAAAGGCACAGAAGAAGATGTAATAGTAGAGAAAATCATCTGAGAAGTCTCTCCATTTCTACAGAATTTATTCATTCAAAATCAATTAGTATGATGATACACAAATGGTGAAGGATGGGAATTCCTGAGCAGTTTTGTACTGTGAATCCAGTGTATGGTTTTGCATTAGCACCAGCAGCAGGACAAGCTACGATTGTAAGACAAAACTAATCAAATGTCCATATTGCAAAATACAGTAAATTTATTTATTTATTTTCAAAATAAAATATGACTGAGCAAGATTTGCTTCATGATGCAAGGCAGCTCTACGGATATGGCTTTAAATAAATAAATAAATAAGAAATTCAAGGTTTGCAATTGAATAGTAAAAACGGAAACACTTTTTAAAAGGAATAATACTTTTAAATTTTTGCTCATTATCTGTTGTATTACTTGCAGTTAGAACTAGTCCAAATTCATAATTTCCACTGCAAAAATAAAAATGAAATATCAGTATTTAGCTGACTCCAAAGTAAAATTAGACATGAGAACATCAAAACCTTTTCACAGAGGTAGTAGATTTGAAATATTGCATTCTGGTAACCTCAAAGTACTTGATAAGGTCAGAACACTTCATTGTGACGTTATCATTTCTAAACTACTCTGAAAAAATCAAAACAATAGTGGAAAAATGTTGGCATCTTGACCTTATGGAAACAAAATGTTATGGGAGCTTTTCATAAAAAAAATATTGATGCATGTTGTACATTTCCAGGAAATCATTTCAGGGTAATCAAATCAGAAACTTTTTTTGTCAGGCAATGCTTGAGTAGCACCAGCTCCATCTGTTCAAGGAAATAACTTTCACAGAAAATACTGCTTCCATAAAATGTCCTCTGCAGTTTCTTTACTGTTTAACCTGATAAGTGTCAGAGATGTTTGTCAAATATCGCCTTTAGACTGTGATGAAATAATGTCATGGACACAGGGGATGACATGCTGCAAATATAATAAGGTGAATGTAATTCTTTTTGAAATGTTAGTACGGCATTTAGAAAAAACTGATACCTTCATTTTCAGTTGAAATGTGTAACAGTGATTTCTGTTTTCAGAGACTTAAAAGCAAATGAGCTTATGCAACGATACGTTACTATGAGATTAGGATATAACAATAAACCACTGAAATTATTAGCAGCAGTCTAGTACTTCAAAGTGACCCCTGATTCTAGCTTCGTAAGATATAACAGTAATAACATTGTCATTAAAAGGAAAAGAATCTGCATTTCAATGAAAGCTTATTAAAAAGGTTTTATACAGTTTTGAGTACAGATAAACATGCCCAGCATTTCCTTAGTGGGAGTGCAAATGGTCAATAGACCCCTAGGGGAAGGAAGGAAAGAAGGACTCCTGTCAAAACAGTGAGAGAACACATTTGCATTGGTATTGAAAACCTGGTAAACATTTTTTTTTTTTTTTTTTTCCTAGTGATAGTACTGGGCTGAAAACATAAACAATAGAGTTTTCTGGCACATTCTTGAAACATATTGCACACATGGAAATTAAAATGCATTTTTTTCTTTGAACCATAGCATGTGCAAGGGATTTATTTTGTTCAAAGTAAAAACATAAGTGGACACTAATATCCGAAATCATCAAAGAATAAGCACAGGCTTAAGTCAGCCTTTACTTAGTAAAGCTCTTAGGAATGTGTTTACCTGAAAGAATATGCTAGTGGCTAATGAAATCAGCAGTATATGTTTATAGGTACTGGAAGGGATTAGAAAAGAAGTCTAAACTTGCTGAAAAAAAAAAAAAAAAAAAAAAAATCTAAAGTGGCTCTGTAATTTGTTTCCTGCCACAAATGTCTTTGAAATCAAAATAAATGCTCTCTGTTTTTAGAATATACTTGATTCTTCCAGCATTAGTGTTTTTATGGTGCTTGAGATTGTGAAATATGTTTGCGCACTGGATTCATATGTGAATCCAAGATAAAGCAGGCTGGGTGTCTTAACTCTTCTAGCTTTCAACCAGTAATGAGATCTAACAAATGGTGCTATGGAACTGGTATTAACAGTGTTCCTGGTTGTATACAACATACGCAAGAAGATTATATAACTTAGTAGTTTGGCAATGAGGTACCTGTGCAACTTCTGAGTTCTTTTGGGGACATTTTATCCTACTGCAATAACTTGTCTCAGAATAATCTTCTAATTTGTGGAGTATTTGGTGGAAGGGTGTTGAAGGTTTTTTGTTTCTATCTGAAGCTGTGTTATTTTGTGTGTTCTGTAATAAAGCTTAGTGAAAAGGAAAGTGAAAATAATATTATATACTCTGGAGCAAGGACTGCAGACTTGTCTCATTCATCCTAAATCAATTAGCCCTCCAGCTAGAAAGTCTTGCTCTCTACCTTTGTAACCACCTGGTCAATTAAAGGTTTGTAAAGCCTCACAAAGCATAACCACCTCTTCAAGCAAGAGCAGAATGCACCATACTTACCACAGCAGGTAACCAGTGTTGTTTGTGGCTGCTTCTAAAATGAAGGAGCTATACACATCTAAACCAGAAAGGGGCCAGTTTTAATCACAGGTGACTGTTGTAGTCATTGAACAACTAAACAAAAACAAGCATTGCTGCCACCCTGCCTTGGGCTTGGCAGAGACGTGAGGCTTTCTCGCTTTTATGCTCTTTGGTGATTTTCTGCTCTGCCTTCCTTCTTGCTACCTGGTTTGTAATTTCCAGGGCAGGATGATTCTCAAAGTCAGAGTCCTCTGGCTGACCTCCTCCTCAGACTGCTTATATTTGGAATGCTATTAAAAGACGCTATGATGTATGTCCCTCTTTCCAGGACATAGTATTTATAGCGTACCATTAACAGGTAACCCATGTAGAGCAAGCAGTCTCTGGAGCCCCCGCCTCCTGGGCTCACTGGCGTACTCGGCAGTGTTTGCGTGTTCTTGGAAGAGGAGAACTCGGGGCACGCAGAAGGCAACCCCAGGGCCCAGTGCCAGAAGAAGGTCTTTCATTACTGCAACCGCACCTTGCCTGGAAAATGCCACATGTGCTCGTGTGACATTTCCACGACACGAAGCGTGCCAGAGGACAACTGCTTGGGTTATGGGTCTTTAGAAGGAGATGCTGGAGCCGAGCCACTTGGCAGACTTTCAGGCATCTGCAAGACTTTCTGGGAAACCCACTTTCCCGGGGAAAACCGCAGGTCCTAGCTTCGTTTCACCAGATGAGCAGATCTGATTATTCCCAGCCGCCCCACCTGCAGGAGCGCACCTAGGGGCTGGGCGCTGCGCGGGGTGCCATCACCTACAGCGGGCAGCCTCGAGCCTCCTCTCCGGATCCCCTCGCCGCTCCGGGGGCACCCCCCAGCCCTTTGCTCCCCAGGGCTGGATTCGGGACCGGGTGGGCTGCGAGGGGTGGGCGCGGGGCGGGCGCTCCCGGAGCCCTTCCCCCGGCCCGGCCCGCCGCGGAGCAGGGGCTGGGGCGCTCCGCGGGGCGCGGCTGCGGAGGCTGCTGCTCGCCATGCGGACTGCCTGAGCCGCCGCCAACTTGCTCGGGGAAGGATGGCCTCCAATTTCAACGACATCGTGAAGCAGGGCTACGTGCGCATCCGGAGCAGGAGGCTGGGGGTGAGTGCTGGTCTCCTCCCGGGCTTACCCCAGGGGTACTTGCCTTGGGGTCTTTTTTTTTTTTTTTTTTTTTTTTTTTTTTTTTTCCTTCCTTCCTTCCCCCTCTTCTCCTTTGTCCTCCTCTTTTTGCAGACTGTGCTCTCTGGGTGTCTCCGCAGGGGAGACAAAAAAAAAATAATAGCGGAGGGTGGAGAAGAATCAAGGCTCCTTAAACGCATACATCTATGCACCACATACATGCATGTGTGCACATGTATATCTATTTCTTTTTTTTTTTTTTTTCCTTCTCCCTCCCGTTCGGAGATGGGGATGCTCCCTCCCCGCGGCTCTGCCTATGTCCCCGGGGCCGGGGCAGCACCCAGGGCTTAGAGCCCCGCCGAGGAAGGGGGTGGCCGTGGGCAAGGCGGGGGCTGGAGGTGCCTTGGCCCCCGGGGAGCGGGGTTTGGGGGCGCAGGGGACTCGGGCTGGGCAGCGGTTCTGCCCAGCAGAGAGCAGGAGGGCTGCGGCTGTGGGAGGCTTGGGGTGTCGGGGAGGGTTGCTGCAAATCAGGGGTTTGAGCTAGTGTGTGGGACAGGCAAAGATCTTGTTGATACCTTTTAGGGCTCCTAAGGTCCAGAAAATGAAAAATCCTCCCCCCAGAATGTTACCCCTTTAACTCTTTATTTCATTCTAAACTTATGTTAAGTCTCTACATGTACTTCATGACACATTCCTGGTATCAGCTGTAGCTGCTAGGTGTGCAGCAGCAGCAGGCCGGTTCCCTGTGGTTCTTTGGCATGTGCTCTCTCAAAGCCCGGTCGGTTCCAACAGTCAGTGGGCTGCTGCTCCCCTGACAAGCTACCTGCGCTGCTCCAGCCATGGGGCTTGCGAGGCAAGCAGGGAGGGGGACAAGCAGGAGGGAGCCTTTGTGTATAAAATGCTTTAATTGACGTATCTGCCTCGCACGACAGGAGAGCAACTCATTTCTTGTGCTTATTGAGAAGTGATTAATTTGACAATTCCAAATTGTGCATAGCATGAGTTTTACATCAAGATTTATTACGGTGTGTGTGGTCATCTGAAAGTTTTTGTTGGCTTGTTAGAATTAAAGTTTCATTCTCTTTATATCCATGTTCAGTGAATTCTCTGTGGTTCTGTTAACTTGCATCTCCCTTACTTGTTTGGAAAGTAGAAAGCATTTTAACGTATTCTACCAGGCATTGCTAAATGGAAGATGCTGCTTTACTTGTACCTTATGTATGTGCATTGTTTATTCTTTAAGAACCACATGGTTTAGTGACAGATGGAGATAACGTCATTATGAGAGAACTTATAGTAAAGTTGGCAGGATTAGTGTATTCTGACTATCTTTTCAGCACTGGGTATATGTTGTTATTTGGTTTGTGCCTGCATAAATAAAGAGGAAGATTAAACTTTGGCACATCTTTCCATACTGTGACAGTGAAATCTAACATGCATGTGAATAAGGTGCATCTATTCTGAGATGGTTGTAAATTCTGTTAATGACTCTGGTTTCTGTTATTAAAGCTTTCTAAAATGGTCTGGGGGTGGTGGTGTTGAGAAGATGATGTCCTCTTAGTAGAGGTATGTTCTCTTAGTAGAGGTATGTTTGTCAGTTTAAAGTAATAAAAAAAAAAAAGCAGGTGGGGAGGCAGAAAGGTGTGGAGTGTGTGAAAGTGAAACTGATGTTAACTCTTTTCTTTGAAAAGACAGCTGCTTTATTTGATCTAATTTCATCTTATTCTAATGGTTTGTGATGTATCAATGGCTGGAAATTGTCAAAAAGGTGGTAGGGGTGACGGCAGGTATGTTTGTCAAGTCTTAGGAAAGACCCAGAGAGTGGCCACGGTTATAGATTTCTTCAAATGAAGAGCCCAGACTTCATTTTCCTTGGCTGCCCTGAGCTCTGGGTATACCGTCCCCTAGACTTTTCAGTGGTGTGGAAGGGGTGGGAGGGAAGCTGTGGAGCTGTGGCTGCTGTTATCTGGCCGTCACTTCATTAGATTTGGTGACGAGTATGAGGTGACCTGTTCAAATCCTGATGCTCCGCTTGTTTGGGAATTGGTAGTTTAATTAACAGTCATGCCTTTCTTGCCTTCTGGTTTTCAGTGCAGGCTATTGCACCTCTACTATGAAGAGACAGTTGAACTATAGCTGCAGGCTTGTTTCTGGAACTTGCATCGTCTATAAGCTGCTTAGGAGACCGGTGTCCTTATTTACAACATCCCAGTGAAAGTGGATACTTGGGTTGATTATGATTAACCTGATTTCTTTAAACAAAGGACAGGCTTGTTTGCTTGCAGCAGTTGGCACCCACTTCTTAGTACGCAGCCCCAGCTAAACTGTCTCTTTGCTCCGTGGTGGTTTCCTCCTTGATCAGGTGTGGATGTGCACAGCTGATGCTGAAGCTGACTGAGCACCTGGGACTGCCACCTGACTTTAGAAGGGCTTGAATTCAATATTACTCAGTGGCAAATGGGAGCTTGGCTCCTTCAGAGGAGAGGGAACTGTGTAAGCAGCTTGTAGGTTTTTTTATTATTATTATTTATTTTTTTTTTGGGGTGGGGGCAGCTGGGGAGGGCTGTTGGACAACCAGGGGTTGGAGGTAGGAAACAAAAAGTAGCGTAAACCTTAATACACTAAGCTGGAAACTTTCAAAGAACTTCCCCATGCCCTGAAAGCATTAAGAAAGTGAAGCCTGCTCCAGCCCTGAGCAGGGCTCCTGCCTATGGAGAAGAGATCTGGTGCTGTGTGGGGAGGTGTCCGTGGGAGTTATTTAAATACATTTCAATGTTATGGTGGCACAGCTGTAATGAGGGCATTGTTTTTTCAAACTGAATTCAGCTCCTAGGTTCTTCTCTGTAACGCTATGGTAATTCCATCACCAAGGGAACTAGGAGCAGCATTTGTATCTATAAATTATCTCAAGAAATGATTTTTCTGAATAACTGGGGTGCAGGTGCTAGATTTGGGAAGAAAGGGGTACAGAAAAGCAGCTTGCTCCAAATTGAACCTCTTTTGAAAGAAAAATCTCAATTCTGAGAGGCATCACTTTGTAATTTCAAGATCAAATGTAGGCTAATTCATTTTGTACCTGAACTGTTTATGTGCACTTTAAATATGTAAATTATATTTAATATTATTTAATAGAATAGTTTCCATAGCAACATTTGTATCACATGTGTCTTCTGCAGAGCCAAATATATTCATGAGAAAGAGCACTCTTCCCAATTCTTTCCATCCTTATAGGGAGAAAAATAATTCCCTCAGCCAATGATCTGGCCCTGTTTTGTTATTAGCGCTGACACGGCGGAGATTGTGTTCTAGAAAACTGCTGACAGTGCAAATGTGCGACATTAGGGAGTTCCTTAAAACAAAACAAATCAGCTTTGTTCTGTGAGCAGCACTTCCATCGATGACCAGTGAACCTGTTTTGGGAGAGGAGACACCGTTTTGGGAGAGGAGAACACCGGGCTTCTGCTTGCTATCACCCTTCAACTGATTAACTGCTTTGTGTCTACTTACATGAAACACCAGGAATGTTTTATGGCTTCTGAGCCTGAAAAGTGTTTTTTTTTGTTTTTTTTTTTTGTGTCATTGTGATTGTCAAGTAAGGTCTTGTTCTGTGATACAGATGTGACCTTTTTGAGGGGAGATTATTTTACAGGAGTGTTTTGTCTCATGAAAAGGCCAGTCCTTGTGTTCTCGCCTTAAGGACAGGTGAATGTGCAGTGCTTTTGAATACATTCGGACTTCCTTTAGGCTGAACTGGGTCAACTGAGTGTTCACTGAACAATTAAGAATCAGAACAGGAATGAACCTTTGAAATCAAGAACCTTTGTTAGGCTGGTGAGCCTGACTTGTAGCTGTTGCTGTTCACGGGTCCAATGTGAACTCTGGCTCCAGCCTCTGATGTGGCCTTTCCTGGCCCCAGAGGCCAGAATCCTGCTTCTATGAAGAGCTCGATAAAGCAGTTTAATATTATCACACTGGGAAGGGTGTGTGTGTGTGTTTTTATTATCCCTCATGGGATGAAAATTTGCCTGAAGAGCATTAAAAGGAGAGGGGCACTTGATGCTTTACTAGAGCTGCAGCCAGCCCACCTCTCCCCATGGGTGAGAGGCTCCTGGCAGCACACGGTTGTGGCCTAACACTTTTAATTGAGCTCCCTGTTTATACAGTTTATTTACCCTTTTCCTGTATCCACACCTAAACTTGGGGTTGCTGGAAGCAACATTTAAATTTGTGCAAGGATTATAGAGCACAGAATCTGCTGTAAGGGTATTCTTTGGTGCCACCATCAAGGTGCAGGTCGAAGTAAGTGCTGGAGGCTTGAAATGGTGGCAGGTGGTGTCCCCGAAGCCTGCTCCTCAGGGTATAGGCACCAGCATCAGAAGTGCTTGTGGCGTGTAACAGCACCGGGAAGCTTTGGAGGCGAGGCTGTTCCCCATGGAAGACCCAACCCCATCCCTGCCTCTTGATGTATGGGGAACTTCTGGAGCAAGATGCCACGGGGTTAGCTGTCAGCCCCTCTCCTTGGTATGCCAGTAACACGCTTGGGGTGTCTTGTTGCATTAAGTGATGAAGTACTGTTGGTGTCAGAGGGAAACAATCTCTTCGATGAACAGCAACTGCCTTGAGCTGTCTGCAGCTAAAAGCAAGATAGTGCTGATCAAACTAAAGTGTGTCAAAGAACCAGCTGAGATGTGCTGGTGGTGCTCAGAGATGTCTCTGGTAAGGAGGTGCACAGAGTCAGAGCTGCACAAAGCCTTGCGGAGTCTGGCTTAGCTCTGCGCAATACTCTATTGGAAAGCATTGGCATCTGAAAACTTTCTCTCCCCTATGGCTTTCCTCAAAACTGAGCCCCTTCTCCATGATAAGGGGTTTTTGTTGCCATGGCTTGAGCTGTTGCCTTCTAGGAGGGCAGCATGCCTTTCTGAGTAGAATGTGGACCTTGAGTTGATACAAGTAGGACTATACTTTTTCTCCCAAGTTTTGTCTGCTACAAATTCATCTGACTTGTGTGCAGGTATTTTCATTGTATCCCTCTTCATCTGATAGCATCACTTATGAAGTCATTAATAGAACAGGTATATCAAAATGTGAACTACATTCTGTGTACTGTGGTGCTTGATCTGCTGTGGTATAAGGCTGTGCAGAGCTCTGCCTAGGCAATGTGCAGAGCTGGACAGTCTTTCGGGAAAAATCCAGCAAGCATAGGCTGTATGCCTTAAGTTTTTAAGACTTAAAGAAAGATGTGGTGCCATCTACAGTAGTTTGTGCTCTCATGCTCATCTTTCTGTCACAAACTTCCCTTTGGCAATTCTTATTGGTCTTCCTAATAAAGCTCTTAAAATGTCTTTATTCTGGAAGACTTTTTATGAGTTCTGTACCCTAAGCTAATAGTTATTTAGTTTGAAATAAGTAGTGAATTACAGGTAAAGACTTGACTGTGCAGTTGGGTGCATACTTGTGTTTATTTTTCATTATAAAGAAAAAGAAGTTTAACAGTTCTGATATGTTTTGCATCAGCAAGATCTTTTTAACACTGAAACTACTTATGTTCCTTCGCTACAGGCAACGTTTTTTTAGGTTGTCTGTCTCTGAATTTTGTGGTGAAGATGTAACAATTGGAGTGGGGTGTGTTTTTTATTTTCATTTTATTACAGCTTTAGCTCACAGATTCCAGAAAACACCAAAGATATGTGTATCTAAAAGCACAATAGGAAAGACTGAAATAATTTGTATCTGAACATTCAGATGACCTGTATTCTAAAAGAGGCTGAAGTTTTTTTCTCTTCATAAAAAGCAGGGTTATTAAAATTAGGGCAGTCTAGGACAGCATATGCTGCTGAATAATATATGTAGATTACTGCTTCTGCATGAGAGAAGTATTTAAAACAGCCATGTCAATTTGTTGTTTGTTAGAAAAGCCTTACAGAGTATTTATCTTTCTGGAACATATGCTATTGCTAACTAGCTACATTGGATGTTTACAACCCAGAAAAACAATCTGCACGTTAACAATAATGCGTAGAACTTTCAAAATTGGGCATTATTAGCAGGCAGTCTGATTTGTTTTATGATTGCCATGATTTTGCGAAGGTATTTCCTGCATATGGAGGTCTGGGAGTCTGCTCTCCAGTTTGTATTGCTATCAAATTATTACAGGCTATTAAGAACGCTCATTTGGGAGGATCCATTGACTTTAATGGAGCTGTGTGAACAGTTAAGTATCCGTTCCTAAAAAATGCAGGTCTCTGCAGAGACTTCCTGTATCTGTAGGAGTATAAAGCTCCTGGAGAGGAAGAGAGTAGTAAAGTGGATTTTTTTTTTTTTTTTTTTTTTTTTTTACCCAACAATCTGTTTCTTGTACCTCTGTCTGGCAAAGGAAATGCTGCTAACAGATTTTTGCAGAAACCTGCCTCATGAGGTGTCCTCCACTTTGCGCTTACCAGGCGAGGCACGGAGCTGTTCTTGCAGTCATATCTGTTTAACAACACTTCTAATTAAATCCACAGCCTGCTCTTGGGGTTGTGTGTAACCCCATCTGTTGGAGGCACCTCCTTGTTATGCAAGGAATGATCAGCTTCCACTGACTATTAGAGTGGGACCTCCATGGAAATCTGGGCCAGGTCCAAGGAAAAGATCTGAGCACCCTGTGCCAGGGTTAGCTGTATTTCAGCAGAGGCAGTCCAAAAGTGTAATTCTGACAGCACTTGTGTTTGTCCATGGAAGGTTCCTGAGGACACTGGAATCAGCCCGCGTCTCCCACAGTTTCAGTCACAGCAATCATGGCTTGTCCAGCATCTGGTGTGTTCCTGTGGTCCTGCCCAGAGGTTTTCTCTTGCTGTCCTTTGGGGCTTGATCTGGTGGGAACAAACACATAGTATGGAGTTTTAAACAATGGCTTTCACCAACTGTTGTTAAAGATGGAAGAACTTGTGCCTATACCTCATCAGTAAGGTTGTTCAAAGAGCTAAAAATGACAGGCTTAGTCCAGACTTCTTCCTTCCAAGCGCTCCCCTGGCTGTGCTGAGGGGAGGAGCACTGGGGTGCATTCAGCCTTTCATCCTCAGTGTCCTTGCTCTCACCCATCCAAGGTGATCTTGCACCACTCCAAATCAACCTGGGTGTCATTAAGTGACGGTGGCCCTGGGCAAGTGCTGAATCTTACTGGAAACGTGGCTGCCAAATAGGACCCGGCTGGATGGGAAAACTCCTGATTCATACTTAGAAGTTTGGAAAAACTTTATGCAAAAGTTTTGGACTTGTACACTTGACTATTTTAAATTTCTTAGCCCGAAGTTTCATCAGTGTATAAAATTATGAGAAACTGAAAATAAAGGGAATTTTCAGTGTTTTCTGTTCTTGATTTTAATAAAACTGACTTCTGTAGAAACTTCATTGAGAAGATTGGTGTTGAACATGTAAAATGACATATACTTTTGCAAGTTTTGCATAGCAATGTTTCTGTGAAACCCTGTGGGAGGAGAGGTAAGGTGGGAGAGAGACAATCTGCAGGACTAGAACCATATGGTTAAAGAGAGTGGTGCTTGAATGAGCACGCCAGAGAGTTAGCACGAGGATTTTAGAGTGAGAGCTGTGAAAACTGGAAACAAGAATGATGTAAGAGTTGCAGGGGGCAGGAGAAGGAGAAGTCTGTCTCTATCTATCTATCTACGCTTGAAGCAGCTTTAGTAATCAAACTCTAGCATTTGCCTATATGGCTCCTTTCTGTCTGGAAGTATCAAGAGAGAAAAATTGAACAGATTTCATATGTACCAACTTCAACCTGCAAGATATTAAGCCTGTTGGATTCATATTTTTAGAAAACTGTTAAATAAGGTGTTGGAACATATTCACAGATATTAAAACTTCTTGCTGCTTGGAACTTGGTGGTGGTGGCAGGGATAGGATCCAGGACATTGCTTATAAAGTGTGAGCCTCTGCCCTTGGGCTACGCAGGGAGGAGTATCAGCAGGCCAAATGCAGTTCTCTCTGGCTGTTGGCATTAGCTCTGTCAGCCCAAAAGCAAATCCAATCCCTTTGGATTTCCTCTGGTACAAAGTTAATGTGACTTGAGGCTAAGGCAGTCGCTGTCATGACAGGGGTTACCTCTGGAGATGAAGCAAAGATCCTCAAAGCCAAGTTGTGTTGCAGAGAGCTCATTATTCAGTAGCTGCCCCTCACCTTGCATAGTGTCCTGTCATCTCCCCAACAAAACAAACAAAAAGCAGAAACCAGGCATATGTCTCCAGTGTTTCTCTGAAAGACAAGGTGGGAGACTGTGGAGATCATGATTTGGAGTCTGAAATTCCTGTTTTGGTGGTGGCACATTTTAGGAGTAGAAACAGCTTTTCTTGTGCTTTCCAGCATATGTTTTCCACTAAATAATCCTCCATGTCTTTCTTTGGAAGATGGGCTTAGCGTTTTTTAAGCAAAATTCTGAGACTCTAAGCTTACCTTTTTCCATAAACCATGGTAATTTATAAACAAGCTGTTCTTACCCACTTCCCACCTTGTTATGAAGTTTTCACTTCAACAAGTTTAATGCAAACCTGTTCAGAACACCTTTGTTTTTCTGCCTTTATCTTGAACAATGCCCCCATCTTCTGCCAGTTGTGGTTTCCAGGTCTGCATTCTCACTATTTACTCTTTTGTTGTCAGAGAGAGGTCTGTAAGTTTCCTGGAGGTGACTGCTCCTAGGCATGTGAAAAGGTATGCCAAGAATGATTGCAAACGCAGAGAAAGAAAAACCCAGTTACAAACCAGTGAAGTTTAATCGTTCTTGATTTTGATGCTGTTTCATCAGGAATCTGTTTCAGTGTGAAGGTAATTCTCCTGCTGTGTGTATGGGCATTACTCTGAAACTACATCAGTGATAAATTAACATTTAGCAGTGTTTATGGAAACACTTGAAAGAAGGTAACAGATGTAGGGTCTGCACCTGGGACTGACATCTTAATTTGAAGTTTCTGTAGTTTTAGGTATGCCGCTGAAGTTGATGGACTGCTCCTATTATCTTCTTGTCTGACTTCATTAAGTGCTGTCAGAAATACCAGTGAAAGTTCAAGCTATTAGAATGAAAAGTGTTTTTTTTTTTTTTTTTCTCCTTTCCCCTACTGGAAATAACATTTCAATTCAAAATATCAATACTGTAAATTCAGTGGTATTTCTCCCCAGTAATGTTAATGTAGAAGATAAAGTTGTTCTTTTCCTTACTGAGTAATGTTTATCTGGGGAACTATCAATGCCCCATGGTCAGCAAAGGGAAATTAGTCTTAATGCTCTCACTAATGACTGTACACCAGTGAGGATGGATGCTAGCTGATTGCACCGAATTAACTGCATACTAGTGAGTGGCGTACTCTTGGCGCAGTGCTTATGGTAAAATACAAGTGGCCGTTCTCTGTTAAATGAAGCAGTGCATATTAGGACAGTACCCCGCTAAGCTTTCCTAGATGCTTTCTAGGCAGCAGCCATACTTTTTTGAGGAGGAAGTCTACCTAAAAATGAATGAACTCTTGAATTCTTTCCTTTATTAGCACTACACAGGTGGGACATGAGAAATTACTAGAAGTTGGGTTTGTCTGTTTGAGCTGATGTGTAAATTTGCCTGGGCAAATGCAAGAGGACTGCAAGAACGAGAGGAAAGTTGAAATGTACCAGGGAAATACTGACTCTGCAATCCTGCTTTTAATGTTTGTTTGGAAGTAAGATTGAACTAACAACAAAACAACTGGCCTCAGTTACGCTTTTACTAAAAAGGTGTCAGATTTTTGTTTTTATAATACGGAGAAAAGCACGCGTGGAAGTTCCAGCGTATACTGTCTGAAAGCTGACTGTTCTGGAGAGAAGCAAGATGTTTGAGAGGAGACAATTTTGAGACATGGGTGACAATTTTTTATCTGGTCATAGCTTTAAAAGTTCTGGTAGAGCAACTGAGCTTTTATATAGAGGATCATCAGATTATATGAAGCACAGAGTCCATCTACTTATCATAGGCCCTTGGGCGGCACTCTGCTATGACTTGAATCCTTTTGTGCACATACCTTCAGTAATTCAGAATACGTTTAAGGTTATCACTCTGAGGTCAGTTCACTAAAGTGCTTGAAAAGGGAAATATGTTTTGACTGCTGTGGGCTCTCCCCTGCAGCAGCTTTGAACAGAGCATCAGTCTGTCTAACAGTCTAGGCCAAATTACTTGAATTTTTTTGCTGCGATCCTGTAAGGCAGTGCTGAAGTGCTTGTTACTATGATTTAATGGGCTGTAATTCTGTCAGTTCTAATGAAGCACTATGTTTTGGTGAAGCCCAGCTTGCAGTGACTCACTTGGGAGTGTTATTTGTTCTTTCATGTAAATTCACTTTGATTTTTAAAACTGATCCAACCTCCAGAGAGGCTGGGGGAATGACCAGTGGTTCACTGCATAGTTTTGATGTCAGGAGTGAAAGAAAAATGTGGAATGAACAAGATAACTTTGCCTTGTGTTGGGATGGCATGATGGACTGAGGGATATCTGTAGTCGTTGAGATGTGTGGAGGGTGTATATGGGGATGGGAGGTAATGCAAACTACATTTGTCGCAGCAAACCCGTGATGCTTTCCAAAGCTTGCAGTTAAATTAATTAGTGAATGACAGCAGGCCAGAAATGGGCTTGCAGGACATTTGTCATCTGTGGCTCTCCAAACAGCACTTAACAAGCATCATTGACTCAATTTAATAGGTGGGCAGGTGGCAACAGGTACAGCTGAATTGCTCAAGTCAGTCACTGAAGACTGAGAAATTAAAGCCCTTCTTCCGTGTCTGGCTTTGGGATGCTGGCAGCTCACCGCTGAAGAAATTCTCCTGAGATAAAGGCTGGATCTGTGTACACTTTCTGCCTTTCCTCTCTCATTTTGTGCAGTCTTAAAAGTGCAAGTCCAGCTATTGCTGGGGGTTTGTGAGCAAGTACAGTTCGTCTCCAAACATGGAGCGAAAGTCCCATCTGGGCCTTCCAGACAGCAGAGTTTAGGAGAGCATATCCCCCTACCACCGCTTTAACAGGCAAGCACATATTCTTGTTAAGCTGTGAGTGGCTGTTACTAAGGGTTAGCATGTGCGTTCTCTGCAGCCTCTTTGCATCTGATGTACTAATTAGTGAGCTTCATGAACTGTTAATGAGGTATATCAATGGTATTTTTCCCTTTATGCTGTGTGATTAAAGTAACCAAGACAGATAGCAACAAAAAAGTCCCAAACCATAATTCACTGCAGTCATTTCAAGTTACTAATCAGTTACCTAATTTTAATACAGTACTAAATGGTGTTACTTTGCTGGACTGCCGTAATGACCTGACCCAGTAGGGCAGCACATCCAGTTGTGCTCTACTGTGCTCAGCCTGCCTGAGCTGGCTGCACAGGGTCAGTCTGCAGGTTGTGTTGAAGCCCTTACTATTTTTTCTTTAGTAGTTACGAGTCCTAGGGTGATTTTTTTTTCACCTATCCAGTTTCATGCCTAGAACTAACTGTGTCCATGTATAAAGCTTAGCAGGTGTTTAAGGAACTAGATCGGATATTTAGCTCCAGTCAGACTTTTTTTTTTTAAGCTGTCACTAGCAAGAGAGGGCTTGTAAATACTGTAAATACTTGGTGCTTGGAGGCACTCTCCTCTAATGGCCTAACAGTATGAAACTATCCCTTTTTGGTGGCTTGGGGTCTGGGTGGGGAGAGATTCTAAACAAAAACCTAAACCATTATACTGGGAAAGGTGTAAGTCATTAAAGGAAGGCCTGAAAGTAGAAGGATATAATGCTCTCTTTCAGGTAATGCTCTCTTTCTAAAGATACTGCATCCGACACAGGACTTCTGCAGGGAAGGTAAACTGGAAGTTGAAGTCTTGCTTTTAGTATCTTTCAGGCCATGAAACTCTAGATAGTCATTAGAAAAATTCAAAAAATGGAATCAACTTCTATATTGCCCTCCATCATATCAAGCAGCATTGTTACTTATTCCTTCTGCAGATTCAAGCCACCTTGCTCTGAGTAGAGATGAGAAAGAAATTAATCCTTTGCAGAACACTTAGAATACCTTTGTGGGGTGGGCGAGTCCTAAACCCCAGTCCTGTCATCTTAATAGTTATTTTATATCTGGGCAGATATCACTTCTGCTATGGGTGTCCTGCTTGCTCTGAGCCCTTTTCCCACCCCTTGAGGTCCAGAATAGTCTTTTAGGTCTTCCCCTGAGTCTGGTGGCTTCTTTGCCCAGGCTGGACTAAATCCATAGTACCCTTCCAAAGCCCTCAAAGATGTATGGCAGAGAGCACTGAATGTGCTTCAGCATCTGGCCAGGTTTTGTAATTAGAATACCTCTGAACTCTGGACCTTCTGTATCCAGAGTACATCAACAATTTGAAGAGGGGATGTTGCTTCTAAACTACTTTATTGACATTAGCAGTGTTTTGCTGGAAAGGGTTCTCATATGCTCCTGGGGACCCTTTCTTTAAAAAAATAAATCTCTTACCCAGCTGGAATGTATTGGGAAATCACTTCTCATCCTTGAATGAGCACATCCCATCTAGAAATCTGCCAGAGGTGACTTGTGCCAGCAGTGGCAAGATTTTTGTTGAGCATTTCTGCCTTTGTATGAACCAATGACTAATATATATCAGTTATAAACAAAACCTGTAAAATTCTGCTCATGTTTCCCTGTCAACATCTGATGTCATAGAGCATGGTACAGACATAAGATAAAACAAAGGCTCAATTTCTAGCTCCTTTACTAAGTTGTTAAGTAATCTTGAGCAAGTCATTTTACTGTCTGTGCTTAGATTGCATCTCTCACCACCCTGCTGTGACTCAGACAATGAACCCTAGATCACAACACACGGCATTTTGGTTACTGAGGATATTTGGCGCTAAGTAAATCTTGCATGTGGAATTAATCCTCTGTAGTCATGAAGGACCAAAAATATTTTTCTGTAGAACAAAGTTACCTTCTGACTAGTGTGCCAAGTGGGAATGCATCTGCAGGCTCAAATCCAGCTGTCCAGTGTTTTAAACTAAGGGTAGAGGAATGGCTTTGAGTTCTGAGCCTGAATCATTAACAAAAATGTGACTTCTGGTTGATGCAGTTCCAGTTGGTTGGGAGAGGGCTAAGATGAGAAGAGTTTTTGAAGAGGGAAGACTGATTAAAATGTCTCATATTTTAGAGCTGTGGGCATTCTCTGTGCCTTGCATTAATATGTTTGAGTATAAAACAAGGTGTATAGACTCAAAGTTCTGCCAAGTATTTTTTGTGCACGTCTTATTGCCAGTTCTGACCAATGCCAAAGTTGGATTTTGTAACTTCATGGAAAAAGCTTTGCAATATTGAGCAATATTGTACATTCCAAACAGGCACAGGGACAATATTGCTATTTCATTCCCTATTAGCAACCATGGATGAATTCTTATTGTAAAATATTATTTCTGGAGATGTATACTGAGAATGAAGGAAGAGTGAGGTCTGTCTCTATAAATGTGTTTCTTGAGGGAAGGTGAAATCTAGATTATTTTCTTTCATCCCCCAGAGAAGATAGCTTGATGTAAACCAACTTTGATTTATGTAGTTATTATAACCTGATCACAATGAATAATGCAATTTAGCTTACTCATAACACACTAACATTAAATGGGTATTCTGGGAAAGTGAAATTGTCATGTTGCCAAGTACAGCTATATCTTTGCAGACAATGTGGTCAATTTGGCTCCTTACTATACAGAGCCAGTGAACTGGTCTGCATTTCTGTGCACTGGAAATGCAGAATATGTCATGCTAAATACATTTCAGTACAAGTTAGATATGTTTACAGCTATGTGGTTCTTCCTAGTAATCCAGCTACTTGTAATCATTTTCTACTTACATCGTGTTTCTTCGGAGTTAAATAGAGCTGAACACAGCTGTTAATAGTATATGGGGATTCAACATGCAAGGGTCAAAGCTGGGCTGGAAAAGAAGAGTCAACTCACAACTTTACAGAAAAAAAATATACTTGAATTAAGTGCTTACATTTTGTGATGTTTTGGGAAAAAATGAGGGATCTTCCCTAGATCCATACAATCCCATTTAACATGATACATAAGGCATCGTCATGCTGATGTCTAGACCTTTTAATTGAAAGCAGTACCCCAGTTTTACACAAACACCTACTGAATGGAGGCTTACTGCTTCAAAAGTGTCTGAGGGGTGAGTATAATTAAGAGTTATAAGCTATTATATATGTGGCAATATTTTTGTCGATGCAAAGCTCTAGGACCAGTCTCCTCAAAATTTGCTTCTGGCTAGGAATTCTACGTCAGGGCTCTTTACCATAGTTTGAATTAGAAGTGAAATATTAATACAGTTATTTAAATATAGGAATTAAGTTCCAAATAATTTAATACTACCTGGCTAATTTTCTGTGTGACCCTGTTGGAAGGGTTCTTTTATCTGGAACTAAGTCCAGTGGAGACTTCCTGGTGAAGTTCATCACCAGGAACAATCTGAAGTTCAGATTACTTTCTATATGCAGCTGAGGTACTTCAGTGGGTGAGCTATCTACTGGCCTTGGAAAAAGTGACAGCATTTTTTTTCATACAGAAATATTGAGAATGTACTGTGAGAAACTTCTTGTTATTGTACTGTGCCTTTGCTACCTTCGCTATTTCTACAGGTTATCAGAGTCATAAAAGACAAGTTCCTGGCAACAGTCCAGGCTTTCTGGTAGTCATCCCAAGCTGCTTGATAGCACTTTCATCTATCTATTTTTTTAAAAAAAGCCAGGTTTGTGTTTACTTGACCACAAGTTCAGAGTCCCTATAAATGTAACTCATTGGAATTTGTTTTAGGGCAGACCAGAAAAAACAGCACAAATAAAATAGGGCAGCTTTCCCTGAAGGCTCACTTCTTGTTTGCAAAAGAACAATTTGCCAGATGAGACTTTGTACTACTGTCCCTGACTTCTACATCCCTCTTAAATAACAAAGAAGGCAGGGTATCATTTGGTCCAACGGAAAATACTCTTGTTTTGCCTTAGTGAACTGTAAGGCATGCAGTTCCTCTGCTTAGTTTTTAAAAGTAGCCAGTGTTAAGGTCCTCTGCCCCAAGGTATGAAAAATAGCCAAATATTTAGAAATTTGGGGGAAGGCTATTTGCAGAAACTTCTTAAAGTATGTTGCTGAACAAAATACTGAGGGGTGGGATAAAGTTGCTTTAAAGTTTGCTTGGACCGAAATGTAAATTTTAGTTGCTGAATTCAGAGACTTATTTTTTGTATAGAATAATTTGTTCTTTGTGTAATTAAAAAAATGTCATTTTAGGAACTCAAATCTGGTTCTTTAGCCTTGCTTCTCTGGTCAGTTTGGAGGCCGTGAAGACGGACAGTTCTCTCTCCTCATATCCACTTCCATGACAGACCAGTGGTTTGGACTTTCACGTAGGGCAGCAGGCCTCTGGTTTCAGTTTCCATCTCTGCATGAGAGTATTCTCAAACCACATCTGAACCATGAAACTTGGGAAAGTCAAAAGAAATTTTTCCACTACAGTCAGCCAGATGCTGACCTGTTCCAGCTGAGGTTAATAGCTCCCTTGCTTCACAGATTTCCAGCAGCTGAAGGAGCATGAGGACAGCTAAGCAATCCTGCCTGGTTTCCAAAGCATAGCACTGAGAGGCAGGGATCCAAATACTCAGATTGCATCATTCTTTTGAAGTCACTCCTTCTTTGACTTCGGGTTGTGGTAATGATTTATGTCAGCTGATCCTTGGCGCCACAAATAGAACTCATTTGATGTGACCTTGGACATGCATGTTAGGTCACCTATCTGGGGTTCAGATGATCCACTTCATAAACAGTCAGATTACTTCCCTCACGTTTTGTGTTATTGTCCGCTCAATGGGATGTTGGAGGCTGAAATTTTCAGAAGAGGCCGTAGGAAGGAGATGCTAATTTTGGCTGCTTGAATTAAACTTCAGGTTCAGCTCCTCAGAAGATCTCCCAGGGAGAGCTGTGGAAGTTTTTGGTGTTATGCAAATGACAGCTATTGCTGTTCCCTCTCAGCACATCAGATCCTGATTTGCTGTTTGGATTATCTAATCACTGTCAGCCCAAGTGTTTGGGGTGGAAGTAATTGCAGCAGTATTTTCAACTAATTCCTATTCATGTAGTAGTAGTGGAAATGTTGATTTGAGGGATAAGTGAGCTAAGTATTCATGGCTGAATAGGCACCTGAGAGGATATGGGGCTGGTTCTTGTTGTTGCTGTCAAAACAGCTCTAACAACCTAAACATGTTCGTGTGCTCTTGTCAACCTGAAGAAATACTGACAAGTCTCAGACACTTACTAGATTGTGATGGCATCAAGGACCTAATTACTTGCTCTGTATATGCTCGTAAGAGCATCTATGATTAGCTCTCTGTCTTGGGCACATCATCAGCTCTTCTGTGCGTTGACTGCATTGAAAGGCTTTCAGTGCTTCTAGGCAAATGCTGCTGGATTTGTTATTTCCAGAGCTTCAGGGTGTCATGAAGTTTATACTCAGTTAAAATGGTTCTGGCTGTTCACCTGCAAGGTATTCATGCCATGGGGGCATAGAAATAATACAGTGATAATATAGGTTGTTGATGGCAATGATCTCAGCATCTTCAAAAATGAAATACTATGCAGGTTTTAAGTGAATAGATGCATCTTCTTTCTGAATTTGTTTATATAAGCTCAGCAGGCAAGAGTTAACAATCAGATCACTTATATTAATGAAATACCAAAATATATATTCAGGCTAAATTTGTGCATTACCTCTAATAAAACCAAAATACTTTATACTACTTCTAGCTACTATACTATTACAGTCCAGTATATAACTGTATTTGAGTGCCGTCTCTAACTGCTTTACCTTGTCTTACTTTTTCCCAAAACATCTTATAACGGTGTCTGTTTTGTTGCTGGAAATGCTGGAGAAAGCTCTAGTGAGGGATGAATCACAGTGAAGTCAGTGGTGCAAAGAAGATCTAACAGAGGCTATTGATGTTTCTAGTATTTCTCTGTATCGTTTTGGAGAATTGAAAACTCTTCTTGTGAGAGACTTAAACATCTTTCTATTAATTTAACATCCAGGAACCCTATTTTTGCCACCAAATTGCATGGTCAGGTACTACGCAAACATACAATTTTTCAGTCTGGAAAGAGGCAGATGTATGACAGATGAGTAATGGCTATTCCTTAGACAAAATGACTGGCTACATAAAATGTATGGGAACTGAGGATTCCTTGTTACAGCTTATCCCTTGAAAACTGTAGGCAAGCTTCCTGCTGGTGTTGAGCTAGCTATGTAAGCAATGCTTCATTCTTAGCAAGCATTTGTAGTGCAAGTGTAACATTGGATAAGATGCAGTAGCAATAGTATTAACTGGGCAATGGAGTCTTTCTAATTATGCAGGTGGTCTGTTAATGGCTCACCTAACTAATTGCATTTCAGTACCTATGTGATTAATTCTTAGCTGTAAGCCATGTATGTCTTCACTCATCAACTACCCTGTTCTTTGGCGAATAACTCTTTTGAGAATGCCACTCTTAAATGCAAAAAGAAGCTTTTTATTTTCTGTGCAGTACAGTATGGATAGTAGAGGATAAATTCAGAGGGATGTTTGCCTCAGCCATCTTTATATACATAACTGCAGCTCATGTTAAGTGTTTTTCCTAATCTAGGGCCAAAAAAGCAGCTTAACATCTTAACCTGGCAGTACAGAACATGATTACTCTGGCCTTACTTTAGCCTAGAGATACCACAAGGGGAGAGACCTAATTCTCTGATACTGAAAGGGGACTAAGTTCAGAGGAGGAACCTTCGTGACCTGATTTTTCTGCCAGTTTACTCAAGTTAGCATTATGAATGACATTTATTCTTTGTAGGTGTAATTATTTGGGTTGGGATGACTTTGTCCTAAAGGAACTAGCATATGGTATTATGATAGAGAACTATTGTAATATGGGAGCAGAACCACAACTCAAAAGCTCAGTATTTATATTGGAGGATGATTTGGCTTTTGCATCCTTGGAGGTGCTTACATGTAACAGTTGGTGTGTTTTTTTTTTTTTTTTCCCCCTCCCAGCTGTGCCATGCTCCTGATCTAAATCCAAGAATTAGTCTGCGGTTAGTCATAGTTGAACTACAGTTAGAAATTCCAGTAGCACCAATTTATAGCCACGAACCATGCTTGAGTGGAGTTGAGTGTTAGTAGTACTTACGTTTCCAATGGCATTTGGAAAGGCGATAACTGTCCTGGTTTTGTACCTGACTGAAGGCAGAACAAAGCTCTATTTCTGTGTTTTTAATAGAAGATTGTTCTCATTTGGTGTCTAATTCCATGTGCTGCCAGCTAATTCTATGTTGCAGCCACAGCTTTGAGATGCTTACTGGCCCAAAGAGGTGATACTGAGTGAAAATTGTCTGAGTAGAACATCATGTTGTAGTTCTTATCCTCATGTTTGTATAGTGATGAATTACTAAAGCACTCTGTTCTCTAATTGCTGAACTTAAAAATTGGAGGTTTTTGGAAAGCAAAAGGTGAGTCTTCAAACTTTTGAAGAACTATGGGGGAGGGAGGGTTGGAAAGCTTTTATTGTCAGATGTGCTGAGATTATCTGGGCATGTCAAACAAGATTTCCGCAAATATGGAAAAGTATCTTCCCGTAGAAGTGGGTACGTATCTGAATTTTTGGTAGTAAGCTCTCATTATGGTCAGTGTCTAGTAATTCTTGAATAATTCAATTCACACCCTTGCATTAAACAGGACATGTTGACTGGCCAATAATCTGGAAAACTGGAAGAAAATCTTGATAGGTTCAGCTGGTGCCTGGCATCAGAGCAGCCTGTCCATATGCTAAATGCTTCTGCAGCCAAGTGGGCAAGGAGTATGAGTGTCCACTTGCAAGGCAGAATAATAAAGCTGGGGGGAATAATATGGTTCCCTGAACAGCTTTATAGAAACAGCTAAAAGCCAATGAAAGAAGCACAACTGGTCAACTAGCAATCATTTTCATGCACAGCTAGTTAGTTATGGGTACTTTTCATGGGCATAACTGTTTTGTGCTGAACGCATTAGTTAGAAACCCATCAAAGGATTAAAGGATGGAGTTGCCTTTTCTGCTGGTTGCCTGTTGGGTGCTGGCTTAGTCGGAGGCAATGAGATGGTTTTGATGGATCTCATCACTGAGCAGTCCGTTTGTGCTAGCCTGGAGCTCTGCCAGAGCTGTGCACTACTTGATAATGGCTGATCAAATTTTTTTGTTTGAAATCACACTAATTTTAGTGGCAGTTTTCTTTTATTTCTAACTTACCAGGTGTTACTTTTGAATTACTGATTAAATGTAGGCTGTGAACAGTTGGCAAGGTTTAAATTCCTTTTTTTTTTTTTTTTTCCCCTGTGCAGACAGTATGTTATCTAAGTTTTGAATGTAACAGGATGATAGAAAGTGCAGCACAGTTAAGGACTAGGTGGGAAAATTGAAAGAAATGGGGGCAGAAGTTTGAGAAATGAATTGGTGTAATGCTCCAGGTGCAGAAAAGTATTTTTTTTTTTTTTTCAACCACTCTGCACAGACAGAATTTGTCCAGAGTGACTTGAATTTAAATAGCAGAACCTTGTAAACAAAATGCCACTTGTCAGAATTCTTGGTTTTACAGTTAAATGTTCTGTTGTCTTCATTAGCCAGTAACTCAGTTCTTTCTCCCTGTGTAACCACCCTTATTCTTGTATGTACTGTATACACATATAGCTTTATCTATTGCATTGATCTGGTGGAAGGTACACTCCTACCTGTCTGCCTGAGCTTTCCTCACGTCTGTCTTAAGCACAGAAGACTTCAACCAGTAACAAATTAACATGGAAAAGTGTTGAAAAAAACTTTATTTTGAAAAACTGCTTCCTAGAAAGCCCTGTATGTATAAGCATGATGACTACAGCTCGCTCTTGTTAGCACCTTTCATGCAAGCATCCACTGTCTTGATTAGAGTTTGTGATTGTATTGTAATTCAAAAGAAATATGATGTAACTGTCTATTAGCTTGATCTTATTTTTTGTCTAAGCTACTGAAAGCCATTAATTTTAGCTCCAGAGCAGCATCTGATTTATGAGTCTAAGTTCTATGCAAATATTAGTGATATTCAAGTCATTGGAGATGCCAAGTTTACTCTCTTGTGTTTCTAGATTTACCAGAGATGCTGGTTAGTATTCAAAAAAGCTTCAAGCAAAGGGCCAAAGAGGCTGGAGAAATTCTCAGATGAACGAGCTGCTTACTTCAGATGCTATCACAAGGTAAGGCTTGATTTATATGCTTGTTTCTCAGACTTGTTTTTGCATACAATCAGCAGTAAAATCTGAAGTTGTCACATATTAATTGGCCTGAATTTTTTTAAACAGTCAAGGTTTTACTTTTTTTTTTTTTCATTTTAATGATCAAGGTTCTAAACCTTGTTTAGAACCCAGCCATTATCAAGGTATGTTCCTTCGTTTGGTAAAGCAGAGGCAGACTAAGCATTCGCTTTCCTGCTCTGTAGCAAACATCTTGCTAAGGTAATGGAAAATGACTATTTCTGGAGAAGATGACCTTTCCTCTCCTCAGCTTGATCATTTCTCCTTTAAAATCAGCTCTGAAATACTTCAGAATGACTACTCTTCATAATTACAGTAACAAACACGCACAGTAACATGTGAGTTCAAAAAAGCCATGTGCTTAGAGGTTCCCATTTTACCTGGATTTTGCATCTGTGGGAAAACATTACACAGCTACAGAAATGATGGGCAACATGCAAATCTATCTTGTGCAGACAGTGAACAGTGGTGTGAAAACCTTTGCTAAATTCACTGGTATTAAAAAGAATGTAGTTTTCTCTCAAATCACTTCTCTAGAGTTCTGTGCACATTTCATATTCATCTGAGACTTCACATGTGTAATTCTTCTGGGCACAGAGATGAAAATGAGAAAGCCTTTAATTTATAATCATTGTTGGCAAAAGCTTAATATATTAGAAGATTAGGAATTATGTGCATAAATTGCTAGAAGTCAGCGAGCACAACTCAGCTTGAGGCTGATCTGCACTTACTCACTTTGACATATGTTTAGGAGGAAATCTTGAGGGAATACTGAATCTGAACTCAGACTTGTCTGTCTACGTGCCATGTAATTTGTAATTGATTGATCATAAAACCTGTGGCTATTTGTAGTAAGTCATGCCCAGAAATACTTCATTCAAATTTTTATTAAGGAACTTTCAAAAGTAATGAGAAGTGTATTTTTTCATTTGATGTGTGAGAGGGTTGCATAGTGTGTATAAGATGATTTCCAGCTGTGTGAAACATTGCTTTTATATTAGTACTGTTCTGTCAATTATTGATGTGAACCTGTATTTCCTCCGTTGTATTAATGCACTATATCAGCAGCACTCACTGACTTGAGGTTCAGATTAGGTAGTGGATATGAAATCCAAGAGGAGTCTAAATCAGACTTTTTTTTTTTCTTCCAAGAAGATATGTAGGTGTTGGCTTATTTGTCACACGTGTAAAGTAACAGCAGTTTCCTGCATCTGGACCAGCAGACCAAAGCACCATGAAAGTCCCATTACCTTTTAGCTTAGCCTATAGTTAAGTCAATGTTCAGCTACTGCTGCTTCTATATCTGGAGTTCTCTGTTAGCTTATTTAACAGGAATAAACAATGATCAAACTCCATAGCCATTCCCTGGGTATTCGTTGTTTATTTTAGTAGTTGTAAAGTTTGTACTTATGGCTTTCAAAATCTGAAAGTTCTGAAACTATCCATAGTCAGATCTGTACTATTAATAGTTATTGTAGCAAACCCTAGTCTTGGCTGAAGGTTTGAGAAACATTGTCAAAGCATAAGGCATCTTTTAAATATCATGTTCTGCACCTAACCTCAGCCAAGTGTTTTTTATCAGAATTTATTCCAATCTAGGGCTTGCTTTAGGATGAAGGCCACAGCCTAAATGTCTTGAGGGGAAGTAAGCAGAGAATCTTCTCTGTTGCAAGAGTAAAACACACTTGAATGTATGTTGCTTGAGTGCAGTGTTTGCTCCCAGGAATATTGTTTCCAGCTGGAGTGAATTAATAGATTACTTTGTAAATCATATTTGGGGGGGGGGGGGAGAGGGTGTCTTGGAGTCTGAGTCTTGTGCTGAAAATACCGGAGATGATCAGTGTGAGCAAGTCTCTCTCTCTCTCTCTCTCTCTCTCTCTCTCTCTCTCTCTCTCTCTCTCTCTCTGTGTGTGTGTGT
>NC_048912.1:9227853-9251033 GCF_011077185.1 Oxyura jamaicensis
AGTCAGGTCCTGGGTATGCAGATCCAACAGCACGCAATGCTGAGATTTCTGCCAGTCTCCTGTAGGAAATGGAGAGGTGTCTCTTCCCAGCACCGTTTCAGCCTGCGGGTGAGCTTACTGAGAGCCCCTGGGGTGCAGGAGGACTGGCAGAGAGGTGGCTGTTCCTGGGAGCTGGTCTGGGAGCAATGCCACCCGTGTTTGCTCTCCACACTTAGTGCTCTTCTTGGCAGGCTGTAAATGAAACGGTGCTAACCAAGCAAAGCTGTTCAAGTGTGATTGCTCAGGGCGGTGGGTTGGCCCTTCTGCAGAGTTGCCATTTGGCAGTGGGACTCTGCAGTGTCCCCATTTTTTTTTTTCCCATTGTGATGGAAACTGAGGATGTCTAGTTCTGGAGTCGTCAGCTGTAAAAGTTGTCAGGTCCTGCTTATTTTTAACAAACCTTACTTGAAGCTAATGAATATTAGTATTTTCTGGCTAAAATGTGTTAACTTATGAAGAGTAAACTTGGCTTAAAATGACTCTCTCTCTTCAAAAAGCTTTGTAAATGTGTGAAATTTTAAGGTGGTGAATGAGGCAACTTCCAGCAGTTTTGAATATTACGTATTGGAAGAGAACGTGTCACTGCTGCTCTGTGTTGCACTGTAGTTGAACTAGGTCATGTAAAAAGGATAGTTAATGATTAAAAATCAAACAAAAAATTAATATGGCAGTCTTCAATTAACATTATTCCTCACCTGTTCCTGATGTATCGCATTAATGGGACTTTGGTGCTCATGACATCATCCAGGGGTCTAGAATAGTCACTTGTATTGACTTTATTTATATACAGCTGGTCTGCAAGAGCTGCTGCTCTAATAGCTTGGTGGTGTGCAGAGCCTTTTGGTGACTATTCTAATTCTGTCACTTTTGGACAGAAGGCTGCTTCTCAGCATCTCTTACAAAATTAATCCTAAAGATGAGGAGCTCAGGCAGTCCTGTTAACATGCCAAGTGTCGCTGTGTCAAAAACTGCTGCTAATGAATTTAAGGATGAATGTAGTTCAGTCTGATAAATGATGGTGTAAGAGGAAAACCTTACAAACAGATTACCAACGTTTCAGAAATACAGTCGTTAACTTCCTACTTGGGTTCTAAATTAGTTCTCAAATGCTGTTGAAAGCATCATCAGATCTAGAAAACTGAGGAGCCCTTGCTCACCCCATCGATCTCTGGAAGGGTTTAATCCATCATCAAACTGTAAAGGGTAGAAAACGAAAAATGATGAATGCAGCTAATACTTCAACAGCACCTGCTTCTTTCACTGAAGTGTTAAATTGTTTCATTTTGTTGCTTTTTTCTGTGATAAATTAAAGTGCAAATATTACTTCAATTTATTAGTGGAAGGAGTCTGGGGCATTTGTTCTGGCACTGTGGCAGTACCAGTCACTGATTCAGAGTAGGCAAAGGCTGGGATGTACATCATCTTGTCAACTTTGAGTCAAGATTTCTCCCTTACCTATTTGAAGCCTGGGTCACATGCTCAGCTTGTTCATATCTGGACATGTGATTTCTGTGTCCTGCTCTGCAGCCCTGTGCCGAGGCTGAAATTTGACATCCTTACCACTCACATCTTGCTGATGTGATGCCACTTCTTCTCCCTGCCCCATGGCTGGTGCCTCCCTCAACGCACTTTATGGGGGAATTTTTTTTTTTGCATTGCTATCATCATTCCATTGCCATACCATTAGTCTGAGGACTCTGACCCACCTGGAGGGTTGATAACAATTAGCTAACTGGGTTTAAGAGGTATACTTTGGAACAAAGGGAATTCATTCATTACTTTAGGTCCAGTTGGTTTGGACGTTCACCTCTTAAATTATTTTAACTTCTGCTTGTCAGGGTATATGCTTCCTTAGAAATCATATACGTACACGAGACATCTATTTTTATGTAAAACATTCCAATCATTATAAGTTAAGCCCATCTATATCTGGCTCTCTTATTAAATGTGATGTAAAGTATCAAGACTTTCTTAGTTGGCAAAGTCATTGTCCAGGGGACTTTGAAGCAATAAAAGAAATAATACCTTTTGTGTAATATTGACCTTTTTATACTTTCTAATATCATTCTTTTTTAAAAAAAAAAAACATGGAAAGGTTAAAGCGTACTAAAATACAGGTCATCTGAGAACAGTCATCTGTAGCTTAGGAAGTGAACTGGAAATTTGCATACACAAAGCAAATTGCCGACTTAATTCATTTTGGACCCAGAAGGGAATGAAAATAATTAGGATCCAGGCTACAAAATCTGGGCAGAGAATTTCCTTTCAGGTAATTGTCTAGTTTTCATTTGGTAAATATAAACAATCATCCACAAATTACCATATACTTTAGCAAAATAATATTGGGGATATGAAGAAATTCTTCTTTCTCCAAGTGAGTTTGGATTTTGAAATGTGCCAGAAGAATCCTTAATATTCCAATACAAAACCAACTAATGGCATACTGCTGACAGGAATACACTGATTCCTCGAGGGGGTCTAAGTTTTAATCCGATTGTATTAATCTTGCCTTGAAACAGCAGAAGCAATTTAAACAGTCTTTCTGTCTAGTTATGGAATAATCCATTTGGAAAATTGAATTGTGTAATTTGTAATTGTTTTCCAGGGTTGCTAATGCAAAACTGTACTAGCAGCAAATTAAACGTTTAAAGTATGACCACTCTACTTATAACTGGCTGTTAAACATTTGTTTTAATGAATGCTATCACTTACTACGAACAAAATGTCTGGTTTGAGGCTTTAAAAGAATTAAAGCAACTTGTCAGGGTATTTTGGTATCTTCACTGTAATGCCATGCAGCAAGGCTCAGCACAAGCCTGGGGGGCAGGTATGTGTCAGAGGGGAGGACGAGGGCAGAAAGCCGGTCACCAGCAGCCGTAGGTATTGTGTATAGCTCCTCTGCTCTGCTGAGGTATGGAACAGCTTCTGAGAGTGGTGGTAAAAACTGAATTCCTAGAGCTGGGAGTTGTTTCTGGCTTCAATTTCTTCAAAAAGGCAGCTTTGGAATACAGTGGGGTATGGTGGGGTGTGTGCAATCCTGTACCTGAACAAGTGAAAACTAGCAGCTTTTCTAAACTAGAGATTTTCCCACTGAATAAAGGGAGGTACAGGCATGGCTCTAGATTTTATATGTATACATAATCTCTCTATAAAATTTTAGTATGTTATGTATACGTAGTAAGTTAGATGTGTACAGGCCAATCTTGCATCATAAACAGGGTTGGGCTGGAATTATTGCAGCAGCATTTACCACTAAATATTCCCTGGGGTGTCACAGGAAGCATGCTCTGCAGCCCTCACTGAGTGAGTTTCCAGCAAGCTGAGACAGAAGCATAAAGTCCTTAATTAAGATTAAAACATGAGATACTTGCAAACCATTGAATGTGGCAGTTGTGTAGGCAATAAATGTGATCCCTTGTGTTCTGTTCTGAAAGGCTACCCATATTTGAGAATTATGTCCTAATTCAAACAGTCATTGGAATTCACAGGGCTGCTAAGATCATTTTTAGTCAAGTTTGTGTTTGGCATGTTTTAGAAGGGAACAGAGAAATTTTTACTTGAGTGTATCTGGTCAGGGTGAAGCTCTGTCTGTTTGTACTGTTGGTTGCGAAATGAATGATTAATCTCTGAGCCTGATACAGTATTCTTACCACACAGCTCTGCAAGTATTTCAGTTTTTAATGTGATCAAATGTACTTCAGTTATATGGATTTTCATCTTAATGTAAAAGAGTCCTGAAAATAAAGAGGGGGGTAGAAGTATGTACGGGAAAGTACTCTACTTATTAATCTCGGACAAATAAAACAACCATATCTAACTATGAAAACATTCTTTTGCAAAAGCCTAGGAGGAGGAGAGTTATTTCAAAAATGCAAAAAATAAAACTTCAGCCTCGAATACTTGCAGGTGTTTGGTGTCTGTTTCTGACTCCTTTCCAAAAGCTCAGTGGAGGGGATGTTAGCAGCCTGCCACTTAGTGTGAATTTGGTGCATATGTGCCAGACAATTTGAACCATCTGTTGCATAAGTGTGAGCAACAGGGAGGCTATTTAGGCACCTGGGATAATGATGGCATTTTGCAGCACCTTGCTGGGTGACACAGCAGGTCAAATAACAAGTGATCTTTAGACAAGCTCGCCCTCAGGAGCACAGGTGCACTGTTGAGCCTTGGCAGCAGGAACAGCTCCTTGGCTGAAGATGGGCCTTGCAAGAAGGGGCTGGTACTGTATCAGAGTACCTCTGAAAGGTGAAGACAACTCCCCCAGCTCAGCCCCCAAAAGGAGGAGAGAGCAGCTGCTTACTGACTTTTTGCCAGCCATAAAAATCAGATGCCACAGGGTTGTATCCAGGGCCTAAAGCATGCATGAGCCGAAAGACTGAATTTGTCTGGATGCTATCGCTTGTGTCATAGCCTTCAGAAGAGTTCCCAGAGATCCATGTTTGGTCCATCTGTTGTTCTTTGTGCATGCTAAATCATGTACTGCAGAAAACCTTGGTCTGAAATCAGCTGAGAAGAGACAAAACTATGTGCATGTCACTATAGATATTTGGAGCTGGGCAGAGGTCAGACTTGAGGGCTGCCTGTCCCTCACGCTTCAGTGAGATGTTTTGGTCTTGGCCCGTGAAGTTCTACAGAAACAGATGTCAGCAGGAGGTTTTCAGATGTATGTGAAGACTT
The DNA here is from genome assembly GCF_011077185.1 of Oxyura jamaicensis. Taxonomy (NCBI): domain Eukaryota; kingdom Metazoa; phylum Chordata; class Aves; order Anseriformes; family Anatidae; genus Oxyura; species Oxyura jamaicensis. The sequence goes on from NC_048912.1 coordinate 9,232,570, forward strand.
TCAGATCATGTGGTGTGAAATGCCATTATGCAAGAGCTTTGAAGCAGTCAGTGCAGCACAAAATAATCCCCAGGCTGCTGATTGTTGTAGCTAGAAGTTCTCCAAATAAAAATACCCTTTCTCCCAGTTCATGGCTAAAACATGAGTTACAAATGATTTGATGATAAGTGAAATTAATGGCACAACACTATTGGTTTCAGTACATCTTCAAGCTATCACTCAAGGGATGCAATCACCTGCAATTTTATTTGACTAGGCTGTGAGCCAGAGCTCTCAGGAGGAATGTGTTTGTGGTACATGGCAGCAGTGCTTTTCAGTACAGTCACTCTGCATTCACACAGTACATGAGGTGATTCTTGGAGGCACAGGTTTACCGCACCTGTCTGTAGTGTGTGGACTTATGCTGGGTTGGTCTCCTTTGCCTCCTCCCTTATCTCAGCACATAGCACTTGGAGGCAGGGACAAAGTGATGAGGAAGAGTCTTGAGTTAGAGCCTTCTAACAACACTGAAAAATTCCATATATAATTTAGCTGGTTTTCAGGCTATGGCTTCAGTCCTGTCTCTGCAGCCTTTCTTCCTTCCCCACATGCCCATCCTGCAGGCCAGGGACCCTCAGTCTGAGTTGGGCCTGTGCTGACACCAGTCAATGGCACATTCGTGGGCGCTCTGTTTTCATCCACTGCCTCATGTTAACGCAGGGACAGTTTTCCCTTAGAAAGATGAATAAACTGCTGGTTGATACCTCAGAAAAGCAAAAATAGACCTCTGTGAATACTGTGAAGGCAATGTATAAGGGATAAGTAATGTCTCCAGTAATCTGCATTGTCTGCCTCATAACAGTGTGGTTAGAGGGAGTATAGAGCAAGTGTAGGAGAAGGCATAATCAAATGAAAATAAATTTTTGTGTTCAGAAGGATGAACTTTGGGTTTTCAAACATGAGCTCTGTCTTGGAAAATCTCTATTGGAATATATTACTCTGCCTTTGAGATTACTGCAGGAAAGTACTTCTTTGTAAATACCTGGCCTGTCAGAGGATTTTGTAAGAGGGATAAAAATATAGCTATTCTTGGCTCCAAAACAATGAGGCCATTATATTCACAATTCTATATTTAGTCATTTCTAAAGGAGAATCCAGTTGGGTGTTATGCTATCTTCTGGTCAAGACATCTGCCCTCATGCTTCTATTCACCTTGAGTTATGCATAACTCCTTAGTGGTCCCCTGAAGTGATTGTAGCATAAATTGACTCTCCTCATGCAGGGAGAGGAGAAATGGCTGCTGTTGTGGGCTATGGGGTGAAGAAGGAGCTGCTGTGTAATATGGTGGAATTTTGTTGACTGGGAGAACTACAGCGAAAGAAAAACTGGGGTTGCTAGATATGGCTGTGGCTTCTGTTCTGCTCCATGTCCTGAGTGGATCTTACTGGAATGGCCGAATTGGAATGGCCAGCAGCTGTTGATGTGAAGCTATAGACCAGAGGACAGATGCAGGTATATGAGATACTAGAAGGAGAAAATCTTAGTCCCGGTGGCCGGGTTCAGAGATATTGCAGACCAGGAGCTGCTGCATAGATATGTCACAGACATAAGCAAAGGTGCACAAGGCCAGGAACATTTGGGTACGTAGGGGTGAGCTGGAGATTGGGATGGAGCCCTAGTAAAAGAAGCTGGGATCAGAAATTACTCTCCTTTAGTGTCCACTGACAGCAAATGCTCTATCTTGTCCTTCTAGTGTTTCGAACTGCTCCCATCTGGCCCAGAAGTGCATGACTCAGGCTGAAGACAGGGTCATTAGTGATACTGTTTGGTTGTTTGGTTTGTTTTTCATTTCCCGGTGCTGCGTAAGAGCCAGCAACGTCCCATGCAGCCCAATGTGCTTTGCCTCCCTTGCTAGGCTGTCTGGGGCTGAGGGGCAACGTGCCCTATGTAGCCCCAGGGGCTGTCAGGGAGTATGGGCAGTAGGAAACCAGCTGGTCCCTCTGAGCCTCCTAGCTACCCAAAGGACTTCCCTCTCCTGAGCCAGCAAGGAGAGGCAGTTTTTTGTTTCCTCACTGGTATACACCTTTCTTCATCTCACTGAGCCCCACAGCTGCATCTTCAGGATTCATCACGCTAGAGACAATTACTGCGATATCCAGCAGTAGGAGTGTTAGGCAACTGATTTCTAAGAAATGAGCTTTCAATTAGGACAAATCCTAGGTAATTAAATGATTCATTACCAAAATGTATGGCCGAATTCTGCTTTTGCTAACTTTTGTATTCAGAGGTACTTTGTCACTGGTACCAATTTCATTAGTGTGTCCACTTGCAGAAAATGTAAATGTGCTCAGTATAAATGTCAGAGTAGTTACTGTCCTGAATGAAAATGACACTTTTTTTTTCTCTTGTATTTGCATATTTTCTTGGCAAATGAGAAGGACATGAGAGCTGAACCTGGCAGCTGGCAATTTGTGCTTGACCTGTCATGTGCCTGAGTATGATAGGAATAAGCTATGACAGATTTGTCATATTTAGCAATGAGTTTCTCAGTGTCTTATTATCACTGGGGGATGTGCTTCCATCATAGAATTTCCTGGAAGAGTAAAAAATCGTCATGTGAAATTAAGTACAGTCAAGAAGTTTTAGTTTTGACACTTCTCAAAATTTTGAACTTTTCAAAATTTTGAGCCTGGAGGCTAGAAAAACCTGAGTTCTAAATTTGACAGCTGTGGAGAAGGTTGGTGTGTTCCCTATGGAATGTGTATTTCATTTGTTACTCCTTTTGCTACTGCACACAGAGTGAATTTGGGGACATTGGGTGTTTCGCTTGTTTTTATTTTGGGCATAGGTTACTCACTGACTGCCGTCCCTTCCATATGGACATTACCTTTTCAGGGTCTTGCTTGAAACTGTGATTTTTTGACTGTCTGTATTCCTGTGTGGGAAGGAAAAAGCAATAAATGGACTCTAAGGAGAAAGAGGCTTTAGGGTGAAGGGCCAGAGAGATGCAATGGGTGTGCTGGTTAACCCAAGGTCCTTTAGAGAAAGTCTCTTTTTTGCTGGACCTTACAAAACCGATTCAGTTCCTGAGTCTTCCAGCTAAGACAGTTACTGCATTTCTTTGTTAAGAGATGATGCTGTTTGATAGAAGACCATTCCACAGGACTACAGAGGCCAAAGTAATGAAGTTGTTAAGTTGCAGGTTACAGCTTTGGGAATGTTTTTGTTAAATTCCTACTCTCTTCAGTCCTTACAATGTAAAAGAATCAGCAAAACATTTTCTAATAATGAATATTTAAATATAGCTTCCTGGTTCCGTGTTGGAGTATTAGCCTTCATATTATAAAGAATTAAAATAATGAAGAATTTATCCTTAGTCAAACTTAGGAATGTTATTTATGGGAGTGAGCGTGAAAACTGAATGTTAGAGAAATGTGAAGGAACTACAGTAGGTATTCATTAAAGCTGTATACTATATATATATATATATATATATGTTCATTTTTGTTGGAGTGAAAGATATTTTCCAATCGGTTTTTGGCAACCAATTAACAGAAATCTGTGTGAACAAGTCTGTGAATTTATTTTGTGAATCTTTAAAGCTAAAAAGCTTTCTAATTACTACAACATTTTTTTAGTGGACCATTCTAACAAATCATCAACGTTCCATCAAAAATAGTTTAGACGACAGCTTTTCATGAGTTTTGTCCTCTATGATGAAAGCTGTCCTGGAACTGGATTTGCTTCTCCAAATGGGTGAATCTGTTAGATTTTTGTCTTGAGCTCTTTTTGCTTTTGTTACAACCAATTGGTCTTTCTCACATCTTACATGTAAGTGTTTCTCAAACTGGAGTGAGCGTTGATTCTACCTGCCTCTTGGCTTAAATTCTTTTTAGATGGGATTGCACCAAATCTTACATGCAGATAGGGAAGGACTCGAGAACATGGCTGCTTCACCATCCAGGGTCTTCAAGTTGATTGCCTAAGGTGATTCATATCAAGGATACATTTTTTTAAGAGCAATCTTAGGCATGTTCATGCTCTGACTCCTTCTTCATCCTATGCAACTTGGTTTAATCCTTTATTTCAGCTTCTCTAGTCAATAATGGATATATATATATATATATATATATATATATATATATATATATATTAAGGTCCCAATTAAATGTCCAAATCGTGTTTATTTTCAGGTCACAGAGCTCAATAATGTGAAGAATATTTCACGAATGCCAAAAAGCACAAAGAAGCATGCTGTTGGGATTTATTTTAATGATGACACCTCCAAAACCTTTGCTTGTGAGTCAGGTGAGTAAAACGGCAATGCACATGAGAAAACATAAGAGCATTAATTGTGAAATCATAAATGTATTATACCTACACACAGATTTTCTGGGCATTTATACAGAACTTGAGGCAGATGAGTGGTGCAAGGTACTGCAGATGGAGTGTCTTGGAACACGGATTAATGACATTAGCCTTGGAGAGCCTGACTTGTTGGCATCAGGAGTGGAGAGGGAGCAGAGTGGTAAGTACATAAAATATCAAATATTGACCTTTTAAATCTTTAATTGCATTATTTTAAAGTCATTTGGATTGTGCATATGAACATCCAAAATAAATTGGTACCAAAAATTGTTTTTCCAAATTATTCCTGTTTTTTATTTATTTTTTATTACCGCTGAAGGTAATGAGCATGGTAATTAAGTGCTGCGATTCAGGGTTTTAGAATTATTTTGTAATAACACTTTTATTTTTGAGACAAGTTAGCTGATTTTGGAGATGGAGACTGCCTTTTTGTTGTGTTTGCTTGTATCATGTCTGTACAACACTTTCAGTCTCTGACTGAGGCCATTTATCAGCATTGTAAAGCGAATAATAAATAATAATAATAATTGCATGCAGAAGATGAGCCCATGGCTACTTCACTTTCCAATGCAAATTAACTAATTATATGCACAAAAGCATTTACAATGTATTTATTCATGCACACAGTTATATTGCTTGCAAATATCAAGATTATGATGGTGCAGTTCTCTTCTGTATCTCAATGCATGCACAAATGTTTGATGCCCTTGAAGTGTAGCATTCTGTCTGCTCCAAACATAGAGTATATTGAGTTATTATAAGGAGCTGAGTCCTTGTTTTTGAATTAGTTGTTCAAAGTGCAAATAAAATCTTGTAATAGAGGTGGAAAGTAGGAAATTCCTTTAATGACTTGTACAGTTAATGGGCAGGGATTTTAGACTAACCTTTTGTTTTTCTCCCAGAGAGATTCAATGTGTATTTGATGCCATCCCCTAATTTAGATGTGCATGGGGAATGTACCTTGCAGATAACATTTGAGAATATCTGTCTTTGGGACATCCAGAATCCCAGACTAAAACTCATCTCTTGGCCATTAAGTGCCCTCCGACGCTACGGGCGGGACCCATCTTGGTTCACGTTTGAAGCAGGGAGGTAGGTGTGTGCTTGCTATAGTGTGTTGCTTTCCTTTCTAGTGCTCTGGGTCGCTTCCGAAGGCTGTCAAAGGATGTGAGAGCTTATCTGCAGACAGAGTCTGGTTGTGTAACCTCTCTTAAAATAAAGGATTTAATACTAATATTTAAAACAAATAAAAATAGCTCTTAAGTCCAGGTTGCATCTTGAATGGAAGAAATGGCTCAACAAAGGTGCCAGAGGATGGGGTGGGAGAGCTGTCCTATCCCGGGGGATGCCAGGTGGAGACTGACAGCACTGTATATTAGGTATAGGCTTGTTCTTAAATCAAGTTGTATATGAGACAGTGGATTGGATAGACAGGTTTGTGAAGAAAAGGTGAACATCATTCCAGAATTTGTTCAACATGGGCCTTTGGGCATGGAGTTCCGGGTTTTAAGCAGTTCTGTGCAAAGAGAAGCATTTGAAGTGTAGACTAGTGTTTCCAAGTTGTTTCCAAGAAGCACAATAAAGTAATGGAGAAAGGATTCCTGTTTTCTATCTATTTGACAAATGGGTTTATAAGAAATTTGAATGCAGTTCCTCGTTTTAGAGATGTTGTTCTCTGTTGCTTCCTGCAGCTTAGGTTTAATGAGCTGAAGTCTTTGTGTGGCTGAAGTTGGAGCATTGGTTCATTGAACTAAACTACCAAATTCTTTCAAACGGTTATGGTTGCATTATTTTAAGTAAGCAAATTAAAGAATTGCAATAGCAAAAGAGAATCTCATCACACAATTAACTTACCTGGAGAGAGAAAAAGCATTTAAATGCCTATACTCTGTATTGCTGCAGAATGTTGTTCTCTCAGGAAAAAGGATATGATGTTTTTAATTCACTGATCATGCATTAGTCATTGCAAGACAATGCAATTGGGATGCTAAGGATAATGTATCTAGGGTTTCAAGTGGAAGACAAAGCTGCAAAACTCATTACAGGCAACAGTAAAAGTCTGAAAGGGAAAGAAGGCAAATTAATCCCACCTTTTAGTCTAAAATTTATGAACCTGGGTGTTGTGCATGAACTCTCTAGAGTTAGTTAAGCACTTTTGAGAATTTAGTGATACTCACTTGAGTGTGTGTTTGAGAAGAGTAATACCAGTGTGGATTAAAATAGTGAGGTTGGACTAGGGCTGTTAAAGTCCATATAGATAACTTTTGTTCCATATTTCAACAAACTTTTGCTTTCCTACTGCTTGTGCAATAATGCTTCTAGAGCAGCAAGGTAAAGTTAAGTGTTACAGATCACCGTGAGCAAGCGAAAATCTCACAATTGGATCCCATCTGTTCTTGCTTTGTCAGAATGTGCGACACAGGAGAAGGACTATTCATCTTTCAGACACGAGATGGGGAAGCAATCTATCAGAAGGTTCACTCGGCTGCTCTGGCCATAGCAGAACAACATGAGCGCCTGTTACAGAGTGTGAAAAATTCAATGGTACGGCTACTCACCATGCTTGTTACTCCACACTGGGCACCAGTGAATGGTGTTTCTTCACTGTGACTTTGTCTTTTGATTCACAGATAGTAAGCAGTCTGATTATTGTTCTTACTAATTTCTCCTTGATTATTAGGTTTAGGCCGGTATATATAACTGGGATTGCTTTTCAAGAATCTGAACAATAGGGGAATTTATAATCCATGATTTTTGTGTCTGGAAAACTGTAAATAAGTGTGACTTAGTTCAGAGATGATAAGCTCCTGTCAGCATAGTTGGCATTCTTGTTATATTCTTTTAATTAATCACTATCATGAGTTTGTTGTTTGGAAACATTTCTCATCAATCTATTTGCAAAATGTTATGGCTCATGCTCAGTTTTTCATTTGTTAATTGATGTCTACATTTGAAGGATGATTTGGAAAGAGTCATATGGTTCAGATTAAACTGTGGGGGAGGACTAGACGTGTTTGTCTGATCCCTCAGTGGATGTCTGTTTTCTGCAAGTGCTTTTTGTGTCTAAAACTCATTTTATGACACTCATTACTGCTAAGAGATGTAGGAGTGTAAGATGCAAACTAACATACGGACTGAGAACTGAGATACTGTGGGATCTCTAAAAACATTCCATTGAAGAACAGCAGTTTTATGGTACTTGCACCTAACATGTTTCTAGATATTATCATTTCATTTATTTGTTTTCTCATGAAACCTCTAGAATGAAAGGGATCTTCTGTAAATGGCATATCGCAATTGGTCTCTGCGTGCCAGGGCTCACAGGTTGACTCTGACAGCAAAACTAGTATCCTGAAGATAACAGACTTTCCGGAATGTATAAAATACCCAGAATGGAAAACTGTGGAAGAGCCTGGCCATAAACATCATCTCTATTCCAGGCAGTAGTAATAGATTTGTGTAATCTGCAATAAGAATTGTCTTTCAATTTTTATGAACAAAAATGCATCCACATCCATGTCTAATCCTTTTAGTAATTCTACTAATATCTTGGTTTCAGGGGTAAGTTGTAATGATGAGTTATCTCAGTATTAACCAGATGACTCAGTGAAGATAAAACAGAAAATGTCATCAGAACTTGTGGAACTCGTAAGTTTTTCAGCCCTTCCAGGCTTACTAGGAAGAAGCTTGACACATTGCTTTCTTTCAGTTAAAAATGTTAAAGCTTGCAGGTGATCTGCAGCCAGCATTGCTGGTATCACCAGCAATGGTAGCACCATTTTTGCTATCTTTGACTTTTGTTTAAAACAAAGAATTTTCTACTTCCAGTTAGAGAAGGCAAATTTTATTCAAGAATATCTAAAATTAGCTAATTTGAGACAGATGAGTAGATGACAAGGACTCATTAGTAATTAATTTAAACAGATTAAAATTAACGTAGCCTAGGTCAGCCTAACTAGCAAACATTTGTAGCACACCAGCAGCAGTACAACCTGTTGAGAGTACAACTTCAGTTCCAAAGAAGAGATAAATTCCATAATTGCAGCTTCCTGAAATGAATGGGCTTTCGGGCAATTTCATATATGGTGGTTTTACATTTGTGTAATAGCATCTTTAATAATGGTGTCTGATGCTGTGCTGTAAAATTTCCAGCTTACTAGTGCCAATACGGTCAACAGATGCACAGTTTTAACAGAGAGCAGCTGTACAACCTCAAAAAGCTTTTTCATGAATATTGTGTCCAACCATTACCACCCTAAATCTAGTTTTATAGACCCTAGAGCACTAAATGGGGAATAAGAACATATTCCTGTCGAACTGGAAGTCTTGTAATTTAGTAGCTGAATGTAATTGTTTCAGACCAGTCCATGTGCCCCTGAGTATGAGTTTCCCAAGTCTGTCATAGAAGTGTCTGATTCCAAAATACTCAGCAAGACTTAGTCCCTTCTCTGGGTTTCAAGAATACTCAGATTTAGGGCTTTAGACAGAGAATCATTACATCAGTGTACAAATCAGGTAGCTACTTTTGCAAATTACAAAATACTTTGTAAAGGTCATCTTCATCATTCAAATTGATTTATTTCCGCTGTATTTTAACTCTGTTTGAAGACATTAACAAGGAGTTTAGTTTAGATACTTGCACTTCATGCTCAGCTGCCTGAGCTGTATTATATTGTTTTTATCTCTAAGAATTATTAACCCTGTGTGAAATTTTGTACTAGTGAAACTTGAGCTACTATTTACTGAAAGAGTAAATAAAAGTAAAAGGTAGGAGACTGTGGTGGTGAGAAATTAAGTCTTCACTGAGCATCTTCTGTTTTCTCCTGAAATCCTGGCCTCTGCTACTACTGATGTGATCATCTGAGACGGAGGTGGAGATGGTGTTAAAGCTACCTGAGGGCTCCTGGAGCCTGTGCAAGAAATGGGAGTTGAATGTCCCATGCTGATAGAGCAAATAAAGCTGCCAAGTACTGTTGAGAGTGTGGGTTATAATGTGTCTGTCACCTCCCTAGCAGTCACTTGCTTTATAGTTCAGTTTGTGACTATAACCGACTCTGGCTGCTGAAACGCACGTGGAAAATTGATGTGATAGGGGTTCCTCAGCCGAGAGCCTCAGCCTGACACTTTCTGTTCATGTGCTGTGGCTTTCTGGTGAGGCCTGAGCATATGCTGACTGGAGTCTGACACACGTTCACAAGTGGGTTTTATTTATTTTCCTTTTCAGTGAATTCAGAATTTGCCTTTTCTCTTTTAAAGGCAAAAAAAGAGCTGGTTCTGCTTAGCAATGCATGAAGCCGTTCTGGTCAGTGGTAACTCACCTCGCCCAACTGTTCCTTTCCCTTTGCTTTTGCACTGCCAGACAATGAAATGAAAATATCTATTCAAATTGTAGACATATTGTCATGAATATTTGGTTGCCATGAAAACTGACAGGAGTAGTGCTGTGACTTGACTACTGTCATCTCTGCCTGGTCACGGTTTAGGTTGCTTTAGAAAAAGACATTACAGCCTGACATCTTGCTAAGAAGTAATAACAGTGAACCTCTCTGTTTTGGCAGCTAAAGCTCAGTGCTTCAGAGAAAGATATTATCAGCCAGTTTACCGGCAGCTTTGGCTGACTCTTCTTCCCCTCTCCACAACCGAGGAGTGCACTCTGCTAGATCCATCTGATGTACGAGTACGTCAGTCTTGGCTAGGGTCTGCTATCCTCTCTGACCATTTCCAGAGAGATTGATAATTAGGAGTGGAAAAGGTGCTCATTAACTTCTGGAGTGAAAGAATACTGAGTACTAGTGTAAGACAGTAAAAGAAAGCTACTCAAAACAACAGCTATGTGTTAGTCCCCTTTAATTTCTGAAACTGTTTATTTTTATTAATGTTGACTGTTAATAGTTCTAATGAATTTGCTTCACTAAAAAGAAAATCCTCTCAAAAACATAGCAACCCTCTCCAGGTGGGTGTCCCAAGATGAAGGTTTACATAGTGCAAATTGTTTAAAAAATGACGTGCTCTGTAAAATCTTTGAGAATTATGTATTCCATCTTGAGAGAAGAAAACCTTTTTTCTTTTTTCTCCTTTTAATCTTTTTTTTTTTTTTTTTTTTTTAAAAAAAAAAAAAAAAAAAAGCGTGCATCTCATGCTAGTTTTGCTGCTTGCTAAAGCAGGACCCAAAAAAAGAAGATACTTACTCTTCCCTCCCTGGGACTTGTATGGGACTTGCGGGAACCAACTGCACCATGCACCACCTGACCTGGCCCCAGCGAACTGCCTTAGTGTAGCTCAGCACATCTCTCACTCAAGTGCCAAGAAGTGACAAGAGGAGGCTCCGCAGTTCCACAGCTGTTTTCAGCTCTGTTTGCTATTGCTTGGGTGTACAGCTTCTCTATCCCCTTCCTCTGTGGATCGCTTGTAGCCAGCAGAGCTGTGGGGTGGCTTTGTGCTGGCCCTCACTGCTTTTTGCCTCTTTGTTTCTCCTTTGGTTTAAGCATGACTTGGCATAATTTGATCCTTGACACATGTGGAGGGAGCTGTGTCTGAACCACTTTGGGGATACTGATATCCTTTCAGCACCATCCCCTGGGAGGAAGAGGGTGAGAGGCTATGGATTAGGTGCCCTCCAGTTAACAAATTATTTGTTATATTAATGATACGTGGAGTTACATGTCGCATTTGATCCTCTGCTTGCAGCCAATGCTTGTGCGTGTTCCAGCATACCAATTCTGGCAGGTTTTGTCCAGCTTATGGTGCTGGGTGCTTCCAAGGAATAAAGCCAGGTCATTATCAAGCTATTCATACTTCTTTGGTTGCCACAGAGATACAGTAGGTTAATTTGTGGGAATGAAATCAATCATCATTTAAGCTGCTTTAGTTCACAGTCCGAGGTGTTTACATGAAGTGCCGTGTATTTAGGACATAGCATACTAATTCTTTTTTCCAGCTGCAGTCTTTTAATTTTTTTCCCCGTGCTGATTGAGTTCAGGAGGGACACCTCTTCTGGCCCTTCTCTGTCTTTTATCTTCTTTCTCTAGCCGCGTCTCCTTTTTCTCCGAAGATATCCTTTTGTTTTTTTTGCTCTTCTCCTGAGAGCAGACCTGTTGCTCCAACTGCCTTAGCTTGCTGCTCAACTCACCAGTAGGTGGTACCACCCAAGAAGCATCTCCAATTAGGAAATGCCATCCTCACAGTGCTCTACTGGTTCTGCTCCAGCAGGAGGTTGTTGTTGTTTGTTTCCATGGTGCTGCTGTGTGTGGTGACACCGCAGGCGGTGTCGGGCCTTCAGTGAAGGAGCTGTGATAAATACACTGCGTGGTGTAGGTGGAAACTTGCATTGTGCAGGGACTCGCATCCTACTGACTTGGGGGTGGGTGTTTGAAGAGCAAGGGTTGGTCTGGGTTTGCTTTTGTTTTCATGTATTTTACCTTGATATCACAGGTAGAGCATCCACAATACAGAGAGGAGGTTGAGGGTTGCTGGCACCTCTGAAGAACTTCAAAATGTTTCTCTTCACTGATATCTCTCATCTTCCTCTTCTGTGCTTGCTTCACTTTTTCATTTTTGCTCCAAAATATGCTGAAATTCTTGTAAGAGGTTCTTTCACCTCAGGTCTTGAGAAACTAAAATGTAAAAGCTTGCTCTTTTTGTAAACAGCATCTTTATAAATTAGACAAAAACAAGTACAGATTTGGTATATTTGAACTAATGTTTGCTAGAGCTTTGGAAAGAGAATTTTAGATGTACTGTGAAGCTTATGATAAAATCCAAATATTTCTGTCAGCTTGCATATGTGTGTTAATGAATTCACATGAAACATGTCTAATCAGGTTCTTGATCTGCTGAGGTTGTACTTAGCTTTGGAAGGTTGGGAAGTAGTTGGGAGACTCTCCAATGGCTTTGTTGCTGAAGGGGGAGTACTTCGCTATCTTCCACTGACTCCCGGTTTCTGTTTCAGCTGCTTGAGTTAAAACTCCCCTCAGGGGAAGCAGTGCTAGCGCAGGACCAGGGGAGCACGAAGGTGAGCTTTGACGTGCAACAGTAGCATGGCCTCCTAACCCAAGTGCTGTGTGCCCGTGGAGACTAACCCTGGTTAGTCACTGCTGCTCACATAGAGTGGGCCGATGGACGGAGGGACAGGCTGTGTTGACAATATTATTAGAAATCTTTGTGGACTGTGGTTGTGCCTTTTCTCAGAGGATGTGTGATAAGCACAACTGTCTCCTTCACATCAGTTTACTGCTTTGCAGCTTCAGATGAAGATGACTGAGCGAGCCGTGTCCCTTAGCACCATGGTGCCCTTGCCCCGCAGTGCCTACTGGCAGCACATCACGCGACAGCACAGCACTGGCCAGCTCTACGGCCTGCAAGGTAAGGGGCTGGGACTGGGTGGGATCAAGGCACGGATCAGATAACAGCACTGTTGAAGCATTTCAGCATCTTTTCATCCCATGAAACATTCATGCTCAATTGAAATCAGTTGCCAACTACTGTCTAGCAGATGGAGGAAAGCACATGTCCAACCTTGAGATGGATGACTTGGTAGAGATGTTATTATCAGGACATGCTCATCTCGCTTCCTACTGGGGAGGGAGCCTTGATTTGACAAATTTTATGAGCTTTTTTCAGATAACCAAGGAGACATTACTGTTACAGGGTGGCCAATGAGGGGCGCACAGGCAGTTACGCAGAAAAGCCAGCAGGAAACAGACCGAATACTTAATAGAGTTGGGACAGGCAGCACACTATGGAAATCTTTTGGAGGCTTTTTTTTCTGCTTTTTTTTTTAGCCCCTCAGATGTTAGGAGTTTCTAAAGGAATAATGAATCTTAGATGTTTACTCTTTTAAATAAAGTTGGAGACTATAAAGTTCAGAACCTCCAGAACATGAAATATCATAAATTATGATTAAAAATGGCAGGCTCTGTCACCCTTGACGTATGTGGCCATATTACATTCTTATCCTCTGGATTTTCAGCAAATCTGGAAAGTAAAAGCCAACCATATTTTTTTCCTTTTCCTGTTTTGAACACTAGAGGGGGCAGGCAGCACATAAAAAGCCTCAGCCAAACACCTCACACGTTTCAGCTGGAGGAACGAATAATAAAAGCAGCACTTATATGCCTGTTTAGATTTGTTCAGTAAATTAGGGCATGGGAAGATGACCTGCTGGTGGCAGCCTGTGACACACAAGAAGAAAACTGCTTACAGCACCCTGACACAATCAGGGGATTGGTCTTACTGTGCCTTACTATAGAGTCCTTTATTAATACAATAATTCAGCATTGTGTTGACACAAGATAAATAGATTGTATGGGTACAAACCACTTGTTTTGTATTTATAAAAATAGCTTACTTGTTAAACTAAAAAGGGATCCTTGGGGATTCTAGTCATGAGAATGTGGTAAAAGTCTGAAAAATCCTGGCCCTCGGGGGGTGGGTGGCAGGAAGCCATGCAGACCTTATTGTAATTAGGAGAGACACTGAAGTCATTGTCTCATTCAGCAGTCATGGAGACTATTTAAGTGGCACCCTTAACATCTCTAATTAGATTACGTTGCCAAAACTTTGAATTGCTTCAATTATCGGAGAAAAAAATATTGTATATAAAATAATTGTTATACTGAGTTACATAATTTTTGAAACATTTCACTCCCTGAATGGTAGAGACACCTGAAATTTTGTAAGCAGAATTCTACCTAAGTTGGAACTGATGACTTTTGAATTGGCTCTTTTTCCCTTTTCTAATGTACAGAAAACAAACAAACAAAAATCTGATGCTAATAAAGTATACTTTTCATTCAACATTCAGTTAACTTAAAAAAAAAAATAATAATAATTTGTACAACTTTTGGTTCTGAAGGAGGGAAAGCAGGGATGAGTATAATTAAAAGACTGTGATCTGTACTTCACATAGTACTTTAAAGTGCTGAGTATGATACCTCTGCCTTACTGAGTGTTCTGTTTATTGCTTCTGACTTGGACAAGATGTTTCTAGCCCAGTGAAGCTTCATCGGACGGACACTTTTCCAACCTACAGATCAGACCATCGATAAAGGATTGTAAAGAACTTTACAAACTTTGTCTTCTGACAGACTGCCCCAATGGATGACACTGATGACGAGCAAGGATAGAAATGCTGAAAAGTTCAAGTTGGATGAAAAATTCTTGCAGTACATTTCTTTTTTCAAACTTTGTCAAAAGTTAAAATGATTCTGTAGATACTGAGGAGGGGAACCCAACCACCAGGCCCTCTGGTGTTTCTTTTGTATCTTAGAGCTGGACAGAGAAGTCACTCCCTAAATATTTCCAAATGTTTTTTGTAAAAGTATGTTGTAAATATGAGACTCTCCTGTTGTGGTGTGGTTCCACTTTGTCTGTTACGGCTGTTTGTTCCCTGATGTCATCTGTCATCCTTGTCTGTTGTAATGCTTATCTTCAGTTATTAACATTACATTCAGCATAACCCCTGACCTTTGAAATAGTGGCCAGTTTTAAGCAGCTATTGGATACATTTTTTTTTCCTGTTTGAAGCCTGATGGAGACTTGATTGATTTCTTTTGAAAGCACACACTCTATCTTCTATCTCCTGTATTTATTTCCATCTCTGTAAATGTTTAAAATAAAAATAATTCCCACTTAATCTGTGGTACAGCACTTCTTGTCATTGACAACCTCATGAACAGGGATACTGTGTGGCCACTGGGGCACTCACTAGGAGGGAGAATGAAGTGGGGCAGTGGGTTGCTTTGGGTTCCCTTCCTACCTGAGGCAACACCATCACTTGTGGGGTGAAATAGAGCAGTGATTCAACAAGAATCTCACAATGCCATAAATCACTTTGTGGCAGAAAACAGATTTTTCTGTTTTGTGACAGCATCCATGTTAGGTACTACTTTCATAGATTGGCACCAGTACCTTCATTTAACAGGAAAAATATGTTCAAAAATATCTAAGTTTATTGCTGGATGCTGTGCAAGATGGTCAGAAACATGTAACAGCTGTAGATAGAAAGCTCTGATTACCCTGAATACAAGTGAAATACTGCATTCAGTTGAGTCTAGTTAAATCATTTTGTTAAAAGGCTTTAGAGTTGAGAATGCCTTGTCAGGTTTGAAGTCGAGCTGATCATCTCTAACCATGTTATTGCTGCTCAGTTTACAAGCTTAAGGACTAGCTCTTATTTTGGTTGCTTCTCTGGGGAATTTGGTTTCTGCATATTTTTAAATGAAAAAATGAGATAAAATTCTAATGATGGTTGCGTTTATTTAGGTGTGTACAATGTTTGCAGTTATTCTTTCAGCAGATATCCTGGAAGAAAAGAACACAATGGTTGCAAAAGATTTGTAGAGAGTGAAATGGTTCAGGACAAGCTAATTTTTTTCCTATGACAGATGTAATAGTCTTACAGTTTGAGTAAAAACAGCAAATATCTTAAGCTTGGCTGAAGATATTCGTAATTCTGAATATGAAGCAGACTGGGAGTATGGGGTGTTGATCATGATACACATGAAATAGACTTAGTTTCAGAGAAATGCTTTCAGTGTTGGGGAAAAAGGACATCCAGACTAAATTCAAAATGATCTGGACAAATTGGAGAAATTCAATAGGGACAGGGGCCTAAGCAAGGCAAACTGACTACCCAAATACATAATGGAAAGAAACCCAAGGCAGCAGCCCTTTAGAAAGTGAGGTGTTACAGCAGACTGCAAATGGAACATGAGGCAACAAGACTATGTTGCTGCAGAACATGTAGATGTCATAAGGGAATGTAAAAGCATTTAGCCTTCAAGACAGCTGAAATAATTCTTCAGCTCTGCTTAAGCCTTGCAAGGTCTCAGCTGGAGCCATGTGTGGTGCTTGGTCCTGAGCTAACCCGCTCAGCTGCTACAAATAGCCCTGGTACAGTGCTGACACTTGGGGATAGATCAGCTCTTGGGTTCACTGTGTGCTATACAATATCTTTAGCTTTCTTTATTAAACTTACATGTGCACTGGGAATAATGAAGGAAAAAATGTTTCCAAGTCAATTCAGCTTTTCTGTTTATTACAGTGTCCTGATGTAAACAGTCACTTTAGTAAGTGTTTATTTTTAACTGGCATGGGTTTAATATCAGTGAATCAGTTTAATAAACTCATTAGGAATGAGTTTATTACATATAAAAAGGGTTATCATTAAAGAACCGAAGATGAGAGAGCCTTTCCGAAAAGCAAACCAGTAAGTGTAGTGAAGGTAAATGTATTCCTAGGAGAGAAGAAAAAAAAAAAAAAGAAAAGAACACAAATGTCATTATTGCTTTACACCTTAGTGCAAAGATAAGCTTAATTTGTGAATAAGGATTATGTTGACTTTATTTCAAAACTGAGCCACTAGCATAAGTGACTGAGAGGCGTGTTATGACTAATAGGTCTTTATTTTTCAGGTTTGCTCCTGCTAATGTATTCCCTTTAGAGCTGACAGCAACACCATCTTTTGTTTTATCGTGGATATGACAGTTCAGTAAATGCTTTCATTCACCTCTCACTCATGCTGTGATTGATACAGTAAGACTTCACCTGGTGAACAGTCAAATTGTGAAGAAAACAACAACAAAAAAAAGCACACTAACCTTGCCCTTTAAACGAAGGGTCATGAAATCAACCAGCTCTGATATTATTCTTTCTCATGAAACTGTTGGTGAAGGATGGGGGGAAAAAAAAAGTTCTAAAAGTAACTTAGCTTTGGATCACTCTGTGTATGATACGATATCAAGAAATTGCTTCATTTTGATTTGTGGTACTGACATTAATTTTGCATCATCGCTGCCTTGCTTAGTTAGCAAGGTCATTAGCTGAATAAAGGAAGCCAGTTTGCCACTCCCATCATCACTGGCTTTCTGGTGCAGGAAAGGTTTTCACTGTATTTGGAGTTGTTGAGATTGTACAGCAGTTGTGTGCATGCCATCGTGTGTGCAGTGGGTGCCGGTGGTACCTGGTGCCCTGGTGAAGATGGATGCAGACCTGGAGTAGAAATCTTCCAGGTAACTGAGCTGCACTCTTCAGAGACGTACATCAGAAAATATGCTGCAAATCAGTTTGTAGAGCTGTGGGCCTCAGAGTTACAACGGATTCAAGGATTAGTGCATAAAAAGCTCTGGATTTTTCTCCAACTTTTGCCTAATTTTGCAAGGTAGTTTCAATTGCTCCACCAAATTCCAGCATGCCCTTTTGTATCTTTCAACCTTATTCTTTCTCAAATGTGCACAGATCTTCCTAGATAAATGTTTCAAAGGTGCAAAAGTGTTCTGCAAAGTCATCCTAGAGAGCAGCTTTTTGGCTCTCTATAACCTCTCCCATTCATACAATTCCAAGGACTGCTGTGCGATTTCAAAGACCAGGCAGGAATGTCGTCTTCTCCGGTCCCTTTCATCCCACAAAAGACCAGTGACCGGTCTGCAAGTCATAATAGTGGAGAAGGAAGAAATGTTTCAGGAGTAAAAGAAGGGATCTGAAAAGAAAGCGTAGAGCTGCTTACCCCACTTTTCAAATCCATGCTAAGAAAAGTTCCTCTGTCTACTGAGCAGGTAAGAACCAGCAAGTGGATAATAGCACAGTGGTAGATGGAGACAGCCCAGGCTGCTGCGGCAGAACCTGGCGGGTAATGATCTTAAAAGGCTAATCTTGGAATCAAGTACATTAGGGGAAATGAAAAAACACATCATGTCAAGACTTCAAATTGCATTTCTTTTTCTTAGACATTACAGGTAACAGAATGCAAATGCTGTTATCTAAAATAGCACAGAGGGCAGCGGGATGTACTGCACGTCGCTGTGCTGCTAGAGAAATGGGATGGCTCACACCCTCTCCATTTCGTGTTACAGAGGGACATGGTGTCAATCAAGGCCTTTGAGCTAGATGAACAGCCTGGCCCAGCCACCTTACAGCTCACCGTGGTTCCCATCCCCGTGGCATCCTTGCCCAACAGTTCTAGCTGGGGGACTCCTCAACTATTTAGATATTAAGAGAAGGTCGAGGCCGGTTTATGTCTTTGGAGGAAGGCCCAGTGCAAGGTAAGATATCTTCAAAAGTACTAATAGGACTGTAGAAATCCCTTAAGTTAGTCAACACATTTTCTTGAATTGGCAATA
>NC_048912.1:9251133-9271771 GCF_011077185.1 Oxyura jamaicensis
GTTTATTGTTGTTTTTATTGTTGTTTTTGAAACTGTTTGAAATGACTAGCCAAGGGATGTCCAGTAGCATCGTCCAGAATTCCCAAGAGCCTGCTTTAAGCCACCGTTGAAACAAACAGATGGTCCCTTTTTGGATGGAAGCAGATGTGCTGTGGCCATTCAGAGGGGCACCTCCAGCCTGCCCCAGGCTGCCCTGCACAGCCAGGGAAGGACAACGTGGGAAGGCTGGCTGCTGGTGGGACCCTTTTGGCTGCTGGCCCCTCATTAAGGGAAGAAACCGTGTGATTTCCTTGGCTCTGCTAGTGTTTCTGGCCATTCCATGGAGGAACAGCAAGTAGTTTTCTTGCTACTAAAGGCCGGATTTTCAGAACTGGATCTTCTGCATTTCAGGCAGCTTCATGCTTGATAAGCTGGTTGTGTCTGGGGACAGAGATGAGGCCTGGGGCTTAAAATAATAAGAATAAAAATAAAAATTAAGTGGGTATTTTCATCATAGTGCATTTTTTTCATTTTCTTTATGTAGGAGATCTTATACTTTTATTCTTAACCAAGATTTAACAATACATTTTTTGATTCCTTGAGGAAGTGGGGGTAGGGGTTTAAGTGAGTTGTTTCAGCACTCCTCTGAGCAAAGCAGTTGTGTTTTTCGTGTCTGGGCTGTTGCTGATATTTGTTATTAAAACTGTTAGCATTTAATTCTGCTTACCCTTATCACACCTTACAGCAGAAAAGCATGATTAATTAATATTTAAGCAGATGAACATCTCTTGAAGTTTGTGACTTGCAGCCAGAATGTCATTAATTTAAATAATCACACAGATGAAATTAATGCAATAAGTGTTGTATCTGAGTCCTGTTGCTGAGCAATCCTGGATAGTGCATAATAACAGTGGTGCCTCAGGCGCTGAGATCAGGGGTCGTGATGTGATATTTCTGTGTATTCATTAACTTTCACAAGGACAGATTGATCTTCTGTTTCCATGAACACTAATGAACCATTTTCTTATTTTTAGGGAATATTCTATCACTACCCCTAGCCATGCAGTGTTTAAAGAAAACCTGTTTTCAATCAGAAGAGTCTAATTAGAATTTGGGCCTCAGCTGTATTGATTGCACTACACTTTCTCAGTGGATTTACAAATGCCAGCAAATAAACTTGCCAGGAAGAAGTTTGCTGTTGTGGCTTTCTCTTCAGTATTTAGCCTACGTGTTGTTCTATTTCTTGACAAGCCCGTAAGAGGGAATTAACTGCTGAGACGTTATTTTTGGATGGTTGCTTTTGTGTGTGAATATTTTTCCCTGCTGTCTGTCTTTTGAATACCCTGGAAATCCTAGAAATAAAAGGTGTAAGGTGTTCATCTTGCATTGAGCTGGATTAAAAAGAAAAATACAGAATTTAATCTCTGGTGAGATTAATTCCTGCTCTTAATCAAGCCACACACGACCGGGTGATTTACCAGACGTGGGGAAAAAAAAGTGGCCGGAGCATCCCGAGCACCCCAGCGCAGCACCAAAGGGTGCGATGCCCGCCGCGGCCGCCGGGTGCCAGCCTTGCCCCGGCAAAGGCCGGGGAGGGCGCGGGGCTCCTCCTGCTGCCTCCCACCGAGCCGCGGAGCTCGTCTTCGTCGGTTCTTGGTCCTTCTGGTGCCACCTTCCAGCGTTTCTTCCCCACCGAGCCCATGCACGCGTTGCTTGCTCAGCAGTAGAAGCGAGGTGAAATGTTTGGGTTATTCTAAATAATATTCTCTGTAGCTTAAACCTTATGGAAATGTGTGGGAGACCTCTGAGTTCTTTGTACAAGCAATTAATGTAACTAAAAATGCTTTCACAGGCACTGCTGGTGCCCTTTGTGCAGCAGGTTAGCAGGGCTGAGGGGCACTGCAGTTTGTGCTTTGCTGCTGACCCGAGGCAGGTGTTTGGGCTGCACAGCTGAAACCCTCCCTGGCAGGTTTTGCCCAGGGAAACAGAGGGTGGATGAAGCTGATGAACAACTGAATTTGCTCAGATTTCTCCTGCCACTTGTGCCAATTCAAGAAATCAGAGTCTGTAAATGAACCCCAACCCTCTACTTTCAGCTCCTGCCACATCTCACCAAATGGCTGATGGGGAAGGCTGTTCATTTGCTTGCTTATTTTCTTAATAGAGGTCTTCCTTTGGTGGGCAGCACAAGGTGCAACCTCTACTCTGCGCCTCCTCACCTTCTGCAGCATCCATGGCTGGGTGCCGCAGCATCCTCCCCACCTAGGTCACAGCCACCCAGCTGCAGTGGGACATCCTTAAAGCTTCCTGAAATCCACCTCACTGCAAGAGGAGCAGCATGCTTCTAAGCACATTCCTCACACCTGAGGAGAGAAAACAGGGGATACAGGTGATTTACCTTCCCCTTACATTTCAGGTACAGGTTACAGCCCAAGTGAAGGTTTTTATAACCACAGGTGAGGAAAACTGTGGTGTCTGGATGGGTTTGTTTACAGCTCAGGCTCTATTTCCAGTACGACCTGGGTGTCCTGCTTGGTTTCCCTTCCATATTGTAAAAATGGGAACAGCATGTTTGCGGGCAGGAGTCCCCAAAATGACCGTGTAGGAACAGCCGTGCCATGCTCAGAAACAATACAGGAAGGACCCCATAAAGTGTGAAGAGGACCTCAGGTCCTATTGGACAAATTATACTTTAAAGGAGGCATAAAAAAGAGACTAATTACCTGTGCTCATTAAGGTACTTTTGGTACTTTTTTGGAAGAGAATTGCACCCTAGCCACACTTAAACTCCCCCTTAAACTGCCTGAATCTTCTCTCATTTTTTCCAGGTTGACATTCCCTAACCTCCTGTTCTATACTTTTATATTTTGTTGTGAACTTAAAAAATCTGGCATGCTCTATTGCAGAGGTGGAACGGGCTATCTATATGTAGTGCATGCAATTATGCTTGTATGAAATTATAGCTTCTTATAAGATACTGCCATTCTTTTGAGATTGCTGGATAAAAAGATATTACAAAACAGAAGAGTGATGACAAAGATAAATTCACTTGCTAATTTTATTTATTGTATCTTTCTTTTTGACTGAACAGAGTGCTTAATTTTACAGAATGAGATAAAATATCTACAGACCAAATGATATAGAAAACCTTTTGTGCTGAAGGCGATGCGTCCTTTTGGAATATATCGTCCATAAAACTGAAGAAAATAGTTGCATAAATATTTATTTCTCCATAAACATGTAACGACTCATCTGAAAGCCACACAGTATTAATGATGTATGATCTCTATTTTTGGCACGTTTAGTAAAATTAAAGTATACCTACATTTAGTATAAATGCAACACATAAATATAGTTCTGCAGTGCAGGAAGGGAAAAGGCAGCAGAGTGAGATTTACAGCTCCTCTGCCAGCTGTGAAAGACAGGGAACCAGAGGGGTCTGTCATGGCTAGAGGTGCTGGAGAGCTCTGGGGTCCCCATCAGTGCCACCGAGTAATCTGTCTTTTTCTTCCTGTATCTGTCCTGAAATGAAGACTCTGATAGAGTTTATGTGCCTTTTAAGTGCACTGGCATGGTCTCAGAGAAGCTCAGTGTGCTGGGACGCTGGCACACCCCAGGACATAGGCAGCACGGGTGGCTGTGGTGGAGTGATGCCCACATAAAGCCACAGGTGGGTCCCTCGAAGCAGTATTTTTTTTAGCTGGAAGAGAAGTCTGATTTGGTGCATCACCCAGGCAGAGGTGTGCTTTACTAAAAATACTGTCGGGTGACATGCTTTGACCTGAGCTAACTGCACATTATTGCTATTTTCCCTTCTTTCTTCCCTGAGACACTAGCACGTTTTACAGAAGGCTTTTTCAGCATCAGACCAAAGAAATGCAGAATGTATAATTTTAAGAGGGGTTGAGTCATCCTCCTTTCCAAAAGCCGTGGCTATTCTCCAGCATGGTGTAGCCTTGTCTGTACTCTGCAAAGGTAACAAATATTTGTAAGAAAAAATTATTTCTGTAACAGGCCTTTGCTGACCTCTTGCAGTTGGCCAATAAGGATCGATAAAGGCAAGGACCCTTGCCTTGCCTATATGTCGCCCTAAAGCGGCGATATATAGAATAAAAATTCTATTTGGATTTGTTCTGAGGGGGCTGTTATTTATAGTATTTGTTTATCCCAGGTATTATTCAATTTACTTGCTTACAGAGTGAAACAATCAATCAAAAATTGCTTTTCCTTTGCCGTACGTGACTGTCAAATCCTTGTGGAAAATTGCTTAAATTGCATGATCTATGGATCAAAGTGAGAACAGAATGCTTAATTAGAGTTTAATTATTTGGGAAGATTTGAAGCTCTCTGATTGCTTTTGTTTTATTTCTTTACTTCC
Source organism: Oxyura jamaicensis (assembly GCF_011077185.1). Taxonomy (NCBI): domain Eukaryota; kingdom Metazoa; phylum Chordata; class Aves; order Anseriformes; family Anatidae; genus Oxyura; species Oxyura jamaicensis. The sequence goes on from NC_048912.1 coordinate 9,255,491, forward strand.
TCAGTGCTCTCTGTTGAAGAGTGCCTTCATTTGCAGCACAACCAGGTGCAAGGGCTGAAGCTGTACAGTTCACCAAAACATATGAATTTATTTTCTCATGCTTACCCATATATCTGTCCAACCAACCTGGTAGCAAGGAAAATACAATACACCATCCTTAAAGGTGGTGCCTATACCAAAAAAAAAAAAAAAAAAAAAAAAAAAAAACATAACCAAACACACCAAAAAATTGATGGGTTTACATAGAACCAAGTGTTATGTTCTATTTCAGTCAATGTTGTTAAGGCAAAAAATAGGATTCACTGAAGAACTGTGGATTTTGGTGTTGAAAGCCACCACTTTCCCACCAGTGCCTGATCTGGTACCAGCTGACTTGGAGGGAATTTTTTCCTATAGGACATTCTAGGTACCTGCAATTCAGGTTTCCATTGCAACCAGGCTCCTACGATGCTGACTTGCTGCCAGATATAAAGAATACTTCAATCCCAAAACACATTCACTTGGGTGCTAGAAAAATAATAATAAAAAAAGGGGGCTGTGCCCCCATGTTCTGTCTCTGGCCATTGGTATTTGGTCTTCCCCAACAGAAATCTGATCTGCTTAAAACTACACTTGGGTTTGGTGACTGTTTCATTTGGGTAAGGTTTTTGTTAAGTCTGTTTAACCTGAATTTAGTTCCCAGGTCATCTTCATTCCCGGACTGCTGGCACAGAGAACCCCAAAACAGAAGCAGGAGCAAATAAAGGCAGACGATTTCCTTTGGTGTTGGTGCTCAGCGATTTTGGCTTATGAAGATCACTGAGTTGTGATGTGAATCCCTGTCTGAATCCAAAGTGAAACAAAGAGAAGGCAGGTGTTAAAATTCAAGGGCATATTCTGACATGGAAAATCTTTGCCTCTGATTTGCTATCAAAAGCATTTTGGGATTTGAGTTTCACTCAAGTTACTGTTTTTTTTTTTTTTTTTTTTTTTTAAGTTTCACTTTATTTTTGCCAAACAATAGGATTGTTCATTAACTTCTAACCAGACAGGCTTATGCTGTTTTATTGTTGACAAGACTTTCTCTTGTCGGATGGGGAGAATTTGGCTGGAAAACAATTGTTACCTGTAGGACAACTGGAATTAAGGACCCATAAGTAGATGTATTTGTAGAAAATTGTTTGGCTCTTTTGCGTGTCTTCTTTCCCCCAGGGATCCTCCTGTGGCAGCATGTTGTTTTACTGAGCAGCCAGTATTTAAATCAGAGAGTATAGCAGATTACATAAGAAAAGGTTGCCTTCAGTGTCAGAGTTCCTCCAGGCTCCCTCCTGGTGCTGCAGAGCCCAAAATAAAACCTGACATTTGAGCAAGCCCAGGTGATGTTTGTGTTATTTGCAATAGTCACCTCTTGATTCAACCTTAAACTGGGAAAGTGAACAACCGAGCTACTGAAGGCGGCAGGAATCCTCCCCATTGATATCGCCGGGCTTGGCTCAGACAAGCATTTATTAGCACTCCTGGGATTACAGGAAGTCAGCATCCAATGACAATGGCATTATTACTGGCTGTCATTGCTAATGTCAATGTGAACATTAGGTCTGAAACGCATAAAATGATTCAAGAAATCCAAGTCCAGTAGAAATAAAGAAAGAAAATCTTAGGGGAGGAAGGTTCACAGTGCTATTTTTATTGTTTAAATCTACTAATAGGCTGGTAAGAGTTTTTAATATATTATTTGATTATATCACTGTGCTATTTAATTTGTTTGGCCAAGGTTAGGTGATTCTGAAAAGTAATGCTGCCTTTTTATTAATAGTACTTATTTATTTATTCAGAAGAATCATTTTTGATGAAAGACTGAGCACTGCTTCTGCTGTTGACATATGTTCATTTGTCTGAACCTTTTCTACTCCATGAGTCCAGAGTGCGAACCCTGGTACCCAGCAGGTACCGGCAGATGTGGTTTCACCTGCTTAACAAATGTGGGAAAGCTTTACAGATTTAGAACGCAAAATACTTTCCCTGCTTTTCGCAGAAAACTAGATTTATAGCATCTCCTAATTGTATTGATTTCTAGTGTTGAGCTGGGACGCTACTTCTGTTCCCAGGAGCAATATGTCATCCAGACCCATTGCAAATGAGAAGGAAGACAAAAATAGACTGGTCGGAAAGGGAGAGGGAAATCATTCAAAACACGTCTAAGAAAGCTGGACATAATCAAGGACTGAAACTTGTACCGAAAGCGGTATAGTAAATATATAGCTGGAGACAAGTTGTGTTATAATTGAAAATATGACCAAGCTTTTTTTGCTTTAATTCTTTCCATTCCTTTTTGTTTGTTTGTTTTTGTTTTTGTAGCTACTACTGTGGTGGCTCTCCAGCAAAGCTGCCATCTGGATCCTTTGGATGCCTCTGTCAGTTCCCCCCACCAATGTGCAACCTCTGCTCTTTGACTGCTTGGAATTATTAGAAGCAGCTGCAGGTTAAATCAACTTTTGGCTTGTGCTAGGTTGCATCAAGCACTGTTTTGCTACACAAATGTGTATAGGATAGGAAACCTGGCTGCTGCTTCTGTGGGCAGGGAAATACCATACAAACCAGCAGACAATTCCTGGGAGAGAGCCAGGAGCTGAAATGCACAGGCTGTGTGTGAGCTGCTGCAGGGAAAGTTAACATCCCAGCCAGACCCAGTACAGTGAGGTGTCTGCTGCCTGTTCATGCAGTTACTTGCAGATTGCACTGTTCCTTTTCTAGCATTCTAAACTCTGACATCTCTTTATTTCCCTCTCACCAGAGAGAATAACCTGATCCAAAGCACTTTATAATGAATGTCATTAGAAAGGAGTCATTTAGCAGAGTTTGTTTGTTTTAACTGCAATAAGACCCGAACCATCATCGCTTAGTAATTTATGTTCTTGCATTTTACTCTTCATCAGTTCTGCAGCTTGTGAACAGGCCAATGAACAGTTGCTCTTCCAAAATCTCAACTAACTTTGTCTCTGAGATGGTTTAACGTGTGTTTTCACAGTGCTTCAGTAACAACATCTTGATGGGAAATGAAGAGCTGCTCTTCTTCCAGACGGAGCGGTTCGTTTATCAGATTTACATGCTTTTATTTTTCCTGTGTGAAAAGCCTGAGTCAAAGAAGTCGGAGAGTTACTCAAACAGATAATTGTGCCAGCTTTCCTGTTCAGGCAAGTGTGAGCTCTCTTGCTGCTGAATGAAGCAGAACATACTTTTTGACATTGCACCACATTCAAACTCGGCTTGTTTTGGTTCTTTCTGCGAGGGAACATTTCTTTTATAACTCTCCCGATACTCTCTGAAAGGAAACTGTCAGCTGGAGCTGGAAGTACTTTAGTTGTCTAAGTGCCAAACCCTGATTAGGGTAAAGAGAAATGGGATGAAAGCAGGTGAACCACACAGCATTAATGTTTTAATGACCATCTCGGTAGCTGGGAGTGCTGGCATCAGGAGCGTCTGAGCTTCGGGGCTTTTCAGTGACCTCTCCTTACTGACCTGGTTTGCAGATCAAAGACTGAATCTGGGAAATCAGACCCTACAAAGGCGTTCCTTTGGCAGTTCCTAACTCTTGGCTAGCTTGTTTCCATAGGAAAATTGAGGAGAGGATGGAAATGGGAGCTGGGTACCCAACACCAGGCATCTCACCGAGCTGTGTGGCTTCGGCAGCGGTGGCAGCAAGTGTTTTTTCCTCTCTCATGCTCTCCTTTCATATGACACTTTACAATTATTTTTTCCTATGAAAAAATGAAGAAAGGGGCTCTCCACGCATTGTGAAGAGCACTAAATCTAAGAGCAGTAAAAATTGTCTTATTTTATAATTGTCTGTCAGAGCCACGTTTCTGCCCCTCTCTCCAGCAAAGTGGGAACTTCCCAGAGAACAAGCCAGCCTCAGCAGTGGCAGCTAGCCAACGTGCCATGCCACACACCTGTTAAAAACACAAACTAGACTAACTGGCAACTCAGATTGTTTTCCTTAAAATAAAGAATGAGTCAGCTACCTCAGAGTGAAAGAAAGCCAGAAGGTTTTTTCCTTGCCCTGATGATAGTGGAGTTTTCTGGCTGAAATATAGCAGTATCACTTGTTTTCCCACCATGTGCTGTCATTTTTCACAAACAGTGTTATATTTAAGAATTGGAAGGTCTAGATAGATTTTATTTTCTTTATCTTTTACTGGCAACTGGCAAGGTCCTGCTGAAATGTGCTTTTAAGCTGTCCTTTGATGGTACATCAGCTAGCTACATAATGAACACCTATGGCCTCATCTGAAGTGTACAATGATGTAAAAAATACCCAAATGTATCAGAATGTCAACTTCCATCTAAAACACTGGAATTTTCATAATCTCTTCCATTTTTTCTCATTCCACAAGCATTTCATACAACACACAGAGATAGATATATTGTATTAAAAAAGATTTTAGATTGCAAAGCAGTGTGTTTTTGCCCACCATCAGCATGAAGAAAAATGTATTTGTGATGTACTGATACCAATCCAGAGATTCAAACTTCCACGGATTCAAACGCTTTTGTCACTGTCAGTGGCTTTAACAGCCCTTTGGAACGTACTGACTTCCCAAGTACTTTGCTTTACAAAATTACACTGAATTTTCAAGAACCCAATCCATTGGAGTTGCTTACATTATAAATATGGCAGATTAGGGTTCAATTTAAGTGGTGCAGGACTAGCCCAGGATACCAGCCCAAATCTTTATTTCATTTAGCTGTAACTGATGTGTCAAGAAGAGGCAAGAGTTGATTGCTGATTTACATGCTTCATCTTTCATTATGGTATATTTCTGGTGTGGGGGTCACACCAGAGTCTGTTAACAACAACCAAGGCAGAACCAGCTGATGTTCTCACAATCATCACATCAGTTTCTCTTCAAAATTATGGTTAGTTGCTTTTCCCCTGTAGTTGTCTCCAAAGTTTACAGTCTGTTCTCCCAGCCATGACCAGAATGTTAATGGCCTTGCAGTCTGTTGTCTATTAGGGTTTTTATTAGTATTAATATGGTCTATTTTTCTACCTGTCTGTTTCACTGTATTTAATTTCAAAATGTTTCTGAAGTACAGGCTAAAGGGGTGCTCCCAAGGCACCGTTTGCTGAAAGTCCATTTTAAAGCCATTAATATATGCCTCCAGCAAACTCGCATGTTCAGCTATGCAGCAAAGGCTCTAGGAGCCACTTCTAAGGACACATCTGATTGACTCCCAGCTTACAAAAAGATATTTTAAAGAGATCTCAGGACTCTAGTAAATAACAACTAAAGAAACAGAGAGAGAAAGAAAAAAAAAAAAAGAACAATAAAAAAGAAAAAAAAAAGATTTGTCAGAACAGAGCAGCTCACTGTTCAAACATTCTTGCTGTAATCTGCATTTGAGTTTACACTGTGGTTATGGTTTCAGAGATCATTAACTTCCTGCAGACTTCATGAAAAGCAGAGGATTTCTACAGAGGCAAAGGCTGAAATACAAATTCACCCTTTCCTGGGTGCCCGAGAACTGCAGGTAGGCAGAAGCAGGTGCTGCGGAGGTCGCAGCCAGTAATTCCCCTCAGGACACATCTCTCAGAAACGGGTCCCCGCTGGCTCTGTGTTGTTTAAGGCTGTGTGTTTAGCCTTGCTGACCCCCTCTCCCATGGATGAGTTAAGTTAAGGAATGAAGAGAGATACAATGCTGGAGCCCATCTGGCTTCGGGCTACTGCAACAAAGGGAGCTTTCCTGTTGCTTTTATTAAATAACAATTTTTTGAGCCCAGAGTGCTCTTATTGTCTCTGTCAATGGCGCCAGGCGGATGGAATTACAGCTGCCACTCTTCTCCAAGCAATAGAAATCTGTGGAAAGCAAGACACATTGAAAAAACGACCAAAATGTGGAATTCCTGCAATGCATCTTTTCATCTGGTGTTAAGAAGAAAAAGGGAACTCTGTCATAGCACACCAGTTTCACCAGTTGCATCTCTTACACAGCAATGTGCAAACTTCTATGATATCAGCAAGAGTCCACTTCCCAACACTGATGGCAGGGCCCTGCCTCCGGAACATGCCCACTGGTTCCTGGCATCTTGAGAATTGCCTGGGGGAGACCTGAGAGCTGTCCTTCCTCGTCTTGGCACTGCCTGAGTAACGCCTGCTAGTGTAAACAGGAGGCATCGTTAATTTTATCTCAGCCCTGCAATTCCGCCTTTCTCAAACAGCAGTTCCTTATCTCTGTAGTGGCTGATATGCCACAGCCTGAGATACGAACTTTTTGCCCCAGGTTTGGATGAATGAGCTTGGGTGAAAGCAAAGCCCTGGTCCACAGACTGAATGGCATCAAACACAGTTGCATTTGGAAATAGCTTTGACGTTCTCTGCTGGAAAGCCTAGCTGCTATCTCTATTTTTGTGATATTTGTCTTCTGCCATATTTCACTTAGTTAGCAAAGAATTTGTCTTTGGCAGAAGCTCGACAACACAAGAAGTCATCTTTTACAATTTACACACAGTGTGGAAAGCTGGCTTTTTTTTCACCAGCTTGCAGCAAACATTTATCTTTTGATTCCTCTAATAGGATGCGACTTGTTGTGACATCATATTTTGAAAGACTGTGATTTAACGGGTGTGTTTCATCCCCCCTTCCCAACACACATGCATTAGGCAGACAAATCATTTAAAATCAGTGCAACCTCCTGGTGGCTGGAATTGCCGCCAGAGGCTTCTCCAGTGCACTAGCTCGGTCATGACTTTGCACAAGCCCATCATAAATAAGCACCTTCTGTGTCGGGTGTGCTCAGGACCACTCAGGTCCTACGATAAAACAGTGCAGCGTAATGCAGGTTGCGCTGGCAGGTAAGTGTTGTGGAGAATGAGCCTTAGCATGTGCACTGAAAGCCACAGGAACCCACAGGAATTCCCCACATTATTTTACTAGTATCAAGCACAAAAAGCCAGAGCAACACACTGATAACTTAAATATCTGTTTCCTCCCTTCGCAGTACAGATCGAAGATGGAATTCATTCAGTCGGGGAAGTACCCTAAGGAAATTCCGAGCTGTCAGCCAGAGCAGGGCTGTGTATAAAACACCTCTGGATCTATTAGTATGTGTGCTGTTCCTGATGAGAGTCTATAATCACCCCCACCTGATCTGGGGAGATAGGGATCTATGGTATTTTCTTTCCAGAATGAGCAGTGCAGACATCTGTGTTTTTTTTTTTTTTTTTTTTTTTTTTTTTTTTTTTCCCCTCTCCTTTAAATTTTGGTTCATTATTTTTAATAAATAGAATCAGCACTGAGTAAACTTTATGCAGTTGATTTCAGGTAGGATTTACATTTACATTTCTTCTCATAGCTCTGTATGAGAAGAATTAAGCCCTAGGGAGGGGGCTGCTGCAGGGCCAGTGCTCCCTGTGGGGAAGGCTGCCACATCCCTGCCAGGTGCTGCCTGCTCTGAGAGCCTCAGGGATGCAGGGACATGGCTGTGCTGCAGAGCAGGGCCAGCAGCTTTTCTCCAGTCCATTCTGCACAACCGCCCCCAGCAGCAGGTGATCTGGGAACATCTTACCACCCAGTCTTTGCTCATGGAAGTGATGCTCCATGGTAAAATGAGGAGGAGCGTGCAATGAAGGCATAAGCATGTTGATACAGCCCTCTCACAGAGGCTTCATGGATTTCTGAGGATCAGGAGATGGCTTACATGATGGAAAGTGGAGGTGAAGCCTGGGAACTGCTGATGCCAAAAAATTGGCTGCTGGTTTTCAGCCCATGTAACAGCGTGCGGGGATGTCCTCAGCTGCCGCTCCTGGCCTCACCAAAGACAGCACGCGCTTGCTAAGTTTACATCTGCACTGCCTCTAGAAATGGCTCAGGGATCTGAGAATTGAAAAAGGGTTAAAAATCAGTGTGTTGGGGGTTGGCAGTGGAAGCACAGCAGGAGAAACAATCTCCCATCAACCTCAGACAGCTGTTACTGGGAGGGAAAAAGTCCTTTGCAACCTGCCTATTTCCCTGCTGTTGCAAAGAGATGAAGCACCGGGTGCAGGAGTATCTAAGTGAAGCAACATTTGGGATAATCAGTAATTAGCTGTCATTGCACCTGACAGCCTGACTTAACTACCCCCTTCCCCCCCCTCCCCCTCCCCCCCCCCCCCACCGTTTGCTCAGGTCTCTTTGCTGCCTTTCTGATCTTCCAGAACCCTCTGCGACCTGGATTCCAATTTCTTGTTCTTCAACCCACATTTTCACTGTCTCCCATTATTCATTCCCCACCCCTTTTGTTCTTTTCCTCACCCGCCGTTAGACCTACTTCCCACTCCTTCACAACCCTATTGTTCATGGAGACTTTTTGTGAAAAGCGTGCGCAGTGCCAGAGGTACATTTTCAGCCTGCAGTTCGTGGTGGTAGGCATTCACAGGCAAAATTAAAGCAGTGCTTTGGCCATCTCCCTGGCATCCTGAAAGGGAGAGAGGTCTTGAGGGAGGCTCAGAGAAGGAACCTGAGATGTTTTGCGATGTCATCTGGAGGAGCATCACACCCTGCTTCCAGTGACAGCACAGGGCAGAGGTTGCCTGCTGGGCACTTTCAGTGATGTGCCTCACATCAGAGGCATTACAAATATCAGGGGCTCTCTGCCACAGAAGTAAATTAGTTCACTTAAATCCATCTTGATCAGCCCCAGATTTCGTGGCTGGGCCAACTGGGCAGTGCTAAGTGAGCAATGGGTGCAGGGCCATGGCCATGGGCCTATCCAGAACCTAGGTCACAGGCGTTCCTGTAATTACCTCAATACATTCGCTTTTCACAGACAATTAAAAAATACCCAGGCCAACAATCCTTAATAAATGCATTTTATTTGGAGTAATGGGAGGTTATTCATAGAGTGACCCCATTATTGTAACTCTGTCCATTCCTGTTCACCAGCTGAATTGGCTTTTAGCCCTTCCTAAGTGTGAATGTCATGCACAAGCCTGACTTCTCCCAAACTTTCTCATGGAGTCATTGTGTTTTGTTCTTCAGCATGTAGAAAGGCTTGATGTCTTCAAAAAGGACATGTTAAGATTCAGAAAAAGAGAATGTACTGTGGAACAAATTGTCCAGGCAGCTCATGATGGTGAACCAGCAAAATTGCACAGCTGTTGGGTGCATGCAGCGTTGGGTCTGCACCTGCTGTTGGTGGGTCATACAACTAAAAGGGCACATTAAAGCACCTGTGCCATTTCCTGGGAAAACAGAAATGAATGTACTTTTATGAGGGCACCCAGTCTTTGTAATCCTGCCTACCTGTGTCTAATTGCATAGTTAGAAAAGAACAATGCTGCTGGTTTTGTCTCAGGTATGAAGATTGAGTTCAGCTGAGAGCATCAAGGAAATAAAATGAGAAAAGCCAAGAGTCTTGCTGTTTGAAAGCTGTGGAAATATGGGTGCTGTTTTCATACTGGGGTGAGTTTGTTTTCCCTAAAAGCAGAAGTAAATGGAAACATCCCTATGGTGATGTCCCGAACAACAGGTTATGTTGCCATTTCTCCTGCTATTAAAACCCCGTTGTGTGTGTGCCCCGTAGAGCAGAAGCAGTTTGCAAGCTGGCCTGGAGCCTCTTCTCAGCTCAATTGCCTGCTGCCTGCAGGTAATTGGAGCACTCGGAGCCCATTCTTAACTCTGTATTTTATATGAAAATTTGAAAATCTCACTGCTGATATCTGAGTGAGGACCTCATCTCTGAGAGGGCTGCCAGTGCCTTGTGCTCGGACTGGACATCTCCAGTGCTCAGCTGCTGAACAGAAAAGGTTTTGTTGTTTCTGTTTCACAGAAAATGCTCTGTAAAATTGAGCATCTTCCTCCATTTCCCTTTCTGTAGGGAAAGAAGGAGCTTTACAAAGGTAAAATGTTTTTTGCCAGGCTGAGGAGTTGTTTTACAGACCACAGAGGGCACAGAAAGCCTTGGTCAGTCTGGAATCTTCTCAGCAGGATCTGTGTAAGTCAAGTTATTCTTCATATCTACTTTGTAATATAAGTCCTTGCAAAAAACAAAACAAACAAACAAAAAACACAAAACAAAAAGAAACAAAACAAAACATGAAGAATTTGAGACTGTGTGTAAAAAACATTTTTTTATCTTGTGATAACAATGCAATTTCCCCAGTTAATACTTAATAGTGAATTTATTGATTAATTAACTAAAAAAATGTGGAATAGAAGTTTGTAAATATCACACAGGAAATTTAATATATGTGAATTAAAATGATACTAGTCTCTGCTGTAAACATAATATGCACTTTATTTTTGTACATGGTCAAACATGGAATGAGGCAATTATGGCAAAGGAAATGATAAGCAATGTAAGTCATTGCTACCCCATGGAAATCTGCAGAATGCCAATAATTTAATAAAACGTGCTTGCTAGATCAAATACTCCTAGCTCTCTTTGCTCTGCAGTGAAACCGTGAGATCCAAGCAGAAGGTATGCTGAGATACTGTGTTCTCCGAATCAGTAAATTGCTGAGTACCTAAAATCATCAGCTACTTCAATTATTTGTGGTGGCAGGAAGTATCTGTGTTTAAATAGATGTTAAGGTTTTGACTGTAAACAGGAAATGAAAAATAAAATTAAAAATAAAAAAAACACTATGCTGGAACAGAAAAATAAAAGCTGATGATTTCTAACTAATGTGAGACAACTGTTTAAAACTGTGAAACTGAATTTGAAAATGTGAAAAATATGAAATGGGAAGCTCATACAAAGAGCTAGTGGCACTACTGAGACTGGCAGGATAGCTGATTACAGGCAAATGGCCAAAGCATGGCAAATATGTATGTATCCTGTACATCAGAGGAATGTGCATCATGTGCATTATTATTGTGACCACACAGGGAGTAAATGATGTAGTGCGTCGGTATGTGACACTGACACTTTTCAAATTACATTCGCCCCAATATTTATGCATATTGGTTGCAGAATGAGTACTTTCAAATCTGAATTCCCATTTTGGTTGATGTATGCTTAAAATATATATTAAAATGCATATTGAAAACCACAATACTTCTCTTGTCCTTATTGACTAAATTGCGAGAGAAAAAGCCTGTAGTGTATGTGTGTAGTACCTAAGAACCTGAAATGAGCACAAGGTCCTGCATACCTCTGCGGTGATGACTACCTTCAGCTTCCAGGGCTGCAGAGTTAGCTCTCCCAGGAGGAAAGCAGTGTGAAAGCAGTACGGGAGAAGGCACAGAAACCATGAGAAATGCATGCTCAGATGTCTTGATCCGAGCCCAAGCTGCAGCAGGCTATCACAAGGAGACAATTTCCCTCTCCCTTTCTCTCTGCCTCCCCAGGAAGGCTGCACCCTCTCTGCCACAGCTCTAAGAGCTCACCCCACTGTTCACACGAGAAATACCAGCACATCTAAGGGATCTGTACCGAGGTGTTCCTCACCTCAGATAAAGAGAAGTCAGCTCTCCTGCCTGACAGCTGTCCACAGTGTGGTGTAAGCTCAAATAAAGAGATGGTTGGCAAGAAAGCATTTTTACTTTCATGCTGAAGGAAGATTCCTGGGATTTCCCCCTCTTGTTTTGCCTCTGTTGCTACTATAAATGTGCATATAATAGTGGATTTTCCTCCAGGTTGAGTGCAAGATATTTTAATACCTGCTTTACTTTTATTTTTTCATTTTGAGCTTGCTTTGCTTCTATCTCACCAGGAAAAAAAAAAAAAAAAAAAAAAAAAAAGATCAGAAACTTTGAGCACGAGTGATGGAGGATGCTCCAGAGGCACTCTGTTTGAATTTTGTGTGAATATCAGTTGTCTGGTCTAGTCAGTACTTACACTGGGACACTTCTCACCATCCCACTCCTTGTATTTTCCATTAGGTTTGTTGTGATAACATTCAGATGACACTGCAAAGTTTTCTGGAGTTTGGCAAACACTATCATCACCATCAATCAGAAGGAATTTATTTATTTATTTAGCTAACACATGCCTGCATTATCTATCTAATACTTAAGATGCACAGTGGATTGCCCAGATATTCTTCCTGTTGCTGTTCCCTTTCCTCCCAGCTCTAACAAAAGGCAGCAGATGGTTAGATTTACTATATCATCTCCAAGCAAGGAGGAAGGCGCTGACTCTGCCATTATGCTCTGAGAACCGCATATGACCCAGAGGACTGCAGCAAGAGCAGAGCCAAATAGGAGCCCCATTCATTAACGTGATCTTTGTCATTCCCACAAGCATGAAGCATGATTTTGCTGTTTCTTCTGATTTCACTGTAACCCATTCTTTTCTGTAGGGGAGTGGTCTGGGTGGAGCTGGTCGTTTTTACTCTTAACATACACTCTTCTTTTGGTGAAGTGTCCCGAGATCTCATGATTTGTTTCAAATGAACCCACCCTAACTTTTCCCTGTGACATTTTGAAATTGCTGATCACCTCAGTTGCTCCTGTCCAATGCTAATGAAAAAAAAAGAAAAGAAATTAAAAAAAAAAAAGAAAAAGAAAAAGAAAAAAGGTGGTATTAACAAAATGCATTGTGGAGAAGGACTGATTTCTGGACAACTACCAAAACTGTCCTGGGTGTCCTAAGAAATGTGCTCAATATTTATGGCATCTCTAAGCATTGCCAGACAGGTTTGACTAAGGAATGAAGCCTAGTATGGATTAATAGAGCAGCTGTTTTCTTTTTCTAGCCTTTTTTTTTTTTTTTTTTTTTTTTGTAAAGTGACTGCTGTCAGGATATTTTGCAGGAACTATGTACATGTTTTAAGAGAAATGTGAAATTTAAAATTAAGGATTTTGAAATGTTCTGCTTCATCTGAAAAAAAAAAATAAATCAAGGAGTTTTCTTTCAAATTTTACATTTTTATTTATCTGCTGGGGCCTTCAATGCCCTGACTAGGATCACCTGGGACTCCCAGGAGACCACCTGGGACTCACCTCCACCCACTGGCCCTTAGCCACATTTAGGGCAGCCAAAGCACCTTGCATAGGATTTTTGTGTGTTGTGGGTAGATCCTTGCTTATCTTTGTCTGCCACTGTGCCCTGCTTCTGGGACTGTTCCAGGTTGCTCTTGGATCTGCTTGTCACTTTGCATCTGGTCACTGCTGGATCTGTTGGTGCCATTGAGCTGCCCCTGCTCTGGTGCTGTCCATGCAGGTGAACATGTGGCCTTGTTTTCATCTTCTACTCCTACCATGTCATCCTCTGCAGAGCTGCCCTGCTCGTGCTGATTTGACTGGGAGCCCCTCACCCTATGTGCAAGGTAACTTGGTGCTTATTGTGTTTATGGGGCTCACTGTGCCTGATTGCCTTGCAGTTTGTGATTTTTAAGTTCCTGCAAAAACTCCTTTGAGTTAGGGAAATTGCAATCTCTGTTTTTAAAAATGTAGAGTTGAATCAATTAAACTTTAGTCCAGATATGTAAATAATTGCTTCCTGAATCCAGCAGGAGCTGGTTGCTTTGCTGTCATCTGAATTTAGCTAAATGAGCTAACTTTATGCTAGAAGCTGTTGGCAGGCAGAGGTTGGGACATAAGTCTTTCCATTCAAAGCTTATTGCTGTGCTACGCCCTGCAAGAGATTTCTACATACAGTAGAAAGAGAGAGGTGCTACCATACTGAAGCCTTTTATCCTTTCAGACACTAGAAAAAGATTTTTAGCATAGAAGATGTTGAAATTATTGTGCAGAAACAGGACGTAAAATCTTAAATAACTATTAAATAAATAGCTATTGACAGTGCTGCATGCTGCACTTTGCTTGCAGGAGATGACAGTCAAGTAAAAGCTTTTACTTTCTTGGCAAGAAACCAAGGGCTTGCTAGGTCTTTGCATGAGCTTGAGACTGAGCAGACTTATGGGATACAGTAAGCGTTAAATTTCATTTGTTAAGAAACATAATATGCTAATATAAACAGTAATTATTTAAGCATTCCGATATCACTACTTAATATAGAGGAGACTGTCTAAGTTCCCTCAATGCTGGCTAGAATATAAGGTTGAAACTACTTCTCTTCTGGTCTTGCTTCTATGTAATGCAACCCTTCTCTAAGCCACTTCTCTAAGGCTGGGAATGGGGAAACACTCATGGACCCAATTGCATGGGCACATGAAAACAGTCCTAGAAAAGAAAACCAGCTTAATTTCCAGACTTAGTGTGTGCTCCCAGCTCTGTGAAAGTATGTTAAATCCTGGGAACTCTCTACTTTATGCATACATAAGAATACATTCCTATGCATACATAGGAATCCAATTTCTTGTCCCCTTGTTCAGTTTATAAGGTCTTCAACCTGAGATGGGATTCCTGTTCTGTAAAAGACTACATTGCCTGCCCTGCTGTCTCGGTGCTGCTTGGCCAAAAAGTCCCTGAGGGAGGAAGGCTGCTGTGCCCCACAGCACCCAGAGCAGCCCCAAGTGCCTCTGGGCCCGTTTGTCTCCTGCAGAGCTGAGTCCCAGCAAGATTGTTCGCTGGGGGAGCTTGGCAGCAGTTCCTATGGGACTACTGACATGTTCGCACTGAAATCCCTCGCAAACTGGAGGTGTGTTTAACGTGCTATTGCTGAACTTAAAAATAAAACTGTGGGGAGGCTGATGTGCTTGTGGTAGCTTGGTGTTTGGAAATTGAACTATCCTGCTGGAACTGTTATCCATCTGCTGCTTTTCCTCTCTCTTTCATCGCTGGTATTTTTCTAAATGCAACAACACATTTCAAAAGCCTTTCTTTATTAAATAATTGTAAACTGATAAACAGAAACTAAAATTAACATCAGAACACATGTTGATGTGGTGTAAATATTCAGCAGATAGAGTCCATGTGCTAAATTCAATAGAGAGAACTCAATTTGCAATATTTGAGGATCTAAACTCCCATTTCAATTCAAAGGCAACTATATCAATTAAGTATTATAGTTAACTTTGTGGTGCTGTACAGAGGGCCAAAAAATATACATATATATATATATATATTAAAAAAAAAAAAAAAAAAAAAAAAACACAAACAAACTTGTACAGCCTTTTAGCAGCTTGGGGAATGATTTTAAAGTTATTGGATTTGAAGTGAATTCATGAAGGTTCTTTTCATTCTTGGATTTATTGCAGATAATGTTCAAGCATATTTGTTATTGAGGGAGGTTGTTTTGTGTTTGGAGACATGGCAAACCTTCCAATCCTTGAAAGATGCAAACTAGCTATTTTTTTCACACTGCAGTCAAATTTAGTGGGCTATTCAGTGCCAAAACCTAGCAAGAATAACTATACATCAGGAAAATACCATGCTGGTGTCAGGTAAGGTTTTCTCTTGGTTTGCTTTTGTATCTGGGTATTAAAGTCACTGGTGTAAAATGCACTGATAGTAACACCATCAGAAAAATTATTAAACTTGGAGCCAAATAATGGAAGGCCAGAGCCCTCAGAGTGCATGTGGCAGGAACAAAGTGTTGCACATGTGGGCTGTGGCTCCAGGTGACCATCTCTGCACTGATATATCTGCCTTCAGGTAGCAGAGATTATATGTTTGGAGTAATGAAAATGCTAATTGCAGAATTTTTTAAAAAACAAACAACAAAACACCTCTTGTTATCCTGATAGAAACGTGCCTGGGAAGATTAAAAACCTGGTTGAATGATCAGCATGCTTTAATGCTTAAAAAAAGGTCCCCAGCAGCTACCCAGCTGTCAGGTGGAGGTTGATGGTGGGGAAGGAAGGAGTCAGTGTTGCTTTTATAGATGGCTAACAGGACTGCAGGTGTGTTAGTTCACTAGTTAGTTCACTAGACAAAATTTCAGAAACACGTCAGGGCTAAATCAGTTGAAATCCATTCCCCAGTAAACTTCAAATGCAGTTATTTGTACTATGGGTGGAAAGATGCCATTACTTACCAGTCAGTTTGAGCCTCTGCCTCTCTGTGTCTCTGCAGATCATATTTTTTCTTGTGTTTTTTATCTGATTTCTGTTCTGTCAGTGAGATGATTCCCAAAATACCTTGGGGTACATTCTTCAGTCTGGATGTTCATTATCTGTAAATGCCCCGAGCCCCATATATTTATTTTCTGTAGACCTGAGTCTGAAAACAAAACAATAAACTCTGCAGCTTGTTGTGGCTGTGCAACAATCTGCAATCTGACTTATTTATTAATTTACTTGTTCTGAGATTTTTGTTTTCATTGCTGTCCCCTGCAGTTCAAAGGGGTCTTCTGTACTTTCTTTTCAATACTTCCTGCCCTTCCCTTCTCTGCTGCCCCCCCCCCCCTGATCGGAAGAGCGTCGGGGGGGGGGGTCTGTAAGGTGGCTGGGGCGGGGCTGGGTAGGGTGTAGAC
>NC_048912.1:9271871-9336889 GCF_011077185.1 Oxyura jamaicensis
CCAGCTGATATTTTATTTTCCCAGATGCAGGTCACCTTTCATGTCATTCATCTTTCATCAGCTCTTCCACAACCCTAAAGAACCCAACAACAAACCAACCCTGAATAAAAGCAAAGATCTTGATAGGTATAAATTATAGCTTTTCTGAAGTCATCTTGGTTTGCTCCTGATTTTCTAACCTAATTAAAAATATAAGGTTAGAAATATTTCTAATCTAATAGAAATTTATTTGCAGCTGGCATATAGAAATACTAGTGAAGCAAATGTCCTCTTAGCTATTTAGGTTTGTCCTTAGGATTTATCTTTGCTGTAGGTTTAAAGTACTCTTGCCTGCATTTGAGCCAAACTCCTCTACCAACTCCACCCAGGCTTATACAAGACTGAAACCCAGGACTGTTTTATGGAGGTATAAACTAGACTACTCTCCTTTTCAGAGTGGATGATCTTCAATCTTACTGTGAAGAGAAGATCTGAAAGCCCTACAGTCACCAGCAAGTCTGCACAATTTATTGCACTGGCTGTGTGTTAAGCCATTACCCCAAATTCTGGCCCGTAAAGGAAAAACTGGACACATGGAATGATGATTGCTTGAAGGAGGAAGAATCAATACCTTGGTGAAATTTAATCAAACAACAACAAAAACACACAAACATCTGGACTTGGTCCTGGGCAACCAGCTCTAGGTGGTCCTGCTTTGAGCAGAGTGGTCGGATGCCATGAACTCCGGAGGTCCCTTCCAACATACACTACTCCGTGGTTCTCTAAAGAAGTTTCTTCCAGCTTTCCAGTGGAAAAAGAAATGTAAAGGCAAATCATGTAACTTATTGCATCCTATTTGGACCCACCTTACATTCAGTTCTGTTGATCATGGCACCTGTTATTTTTAAATGAGTAATACTAACTTGACATAAGTACTTCCAACACCAGTGTGGAGGAGAATTTTTTGGTCCCAGAACCTTCCTACCGTGACATGTAACTGCACTATTCTTAAACTTCCTAACTGCCAAATTTCTCTCCATGAAATCACTTGTGTGCATTTTTAACTACTTCAGGACTGACAAAACAGACCATGTTTTGATGCATAGACCAAAATTTCAGTAAGGGTGATACCTTCCCAGATCAAGAGATGTCCCTGAAACCTCTTATGCTTCAATCTTCCAAGGGATAATGTTTATAGGAATGCTTTTTGGTAATAAGTGAGTAGTGATGTGGAGAAGATGCTCTGGATAGCTACTTCAGTACTCCCTGTTACTAGAAGTGTCTTCCTACTACTGGGTTTTCAGGGGTCATTGCAGATAACTACAATACAAAGATGTTACTAGCTTCAGATAAGTGCATTTTACTTAAATAAATCTATATGTTATATACTTTGACTCAGGAAGCTTTTTGGTAAACATTGTTGCTTCCTTCTAATTAGAAGATATTGAAAAAATTAAGTTCTAACAATCTTCCAGAAATATTTTGTTACTTCAATTTTTTAAGTACGTATGGTAAAAGAATATTTTCAAAGTATTCAAAATGCTTCATTGTTATACATTGAATAATACAGAACAACATAACATGAACTCTTTCAAAGCAGAATAGCAAATGTTGCCTGGAATATATTTTTGCCCTTTTGAGGCATCTGATTGCCAACATAATGGGTCTCAATGGGAATTCATAACTATCTTTCAGTATCTTTCAAACTGCAGTTAAAAATGTGGAAGTCATACAACAAAAGATTTTTCCAGGATTAGAGGCTTCGATCAATAATTTTAAAGTGATCAGGTGGAGGCCACACACAGTCCCAAATTAACAACAAAACCAGCCATTTCACAGCCTTCCAATGAAGTAATCCTGAAATGTTTTTTGCTTTATTTCTTAAGAGCGAAGGCTCTAATTTTCAACTTTCTATGCTTAAAGGTCCCAATTAGGTTGGGGAGTGTGACGATAGTTCTCAGATTTGCCTGAAAAGCCTTAGCTTTTTCATGCTAGGTGGTGGAATGCAGGCCTATGGCCTGGCCTGCATGACCCATGGCCTAGCCAGCTGAGTATTTGGGCCCATTGTAAGGGTGTATGTCTGCGTGTTTTGACCTGAATTTATGTTTTTCCCCCTCTGCTTTGATCAGCTAATCTCAATAAAGCTGGATTGAAAGTATCTGAGTATCATACCTATACCAGGTATGAAGCCTGGGTCAGGATCTGTGTTGCCTCAGAGCTTAGGTTTGCTGTGGCTAAAGGTTTTCATAACATTTCTTGTACACATTTTCACATAGACTAGGAGCAGTCTGGATTGCATTTACTGACTCAAACTGTAGGAAAAAGTTTAATTCTCTTTATTTTTTTTCTTCTATATGAATGAGAGTTTGAGCTGCCAGATGTCTCAAACTGCAGATTACCTCAAAACTCTGGTTTTAAGTTTTCTTAACACACTTCAGTAGTCAAGGCTATTTCAGTGTTTTTTTTTTTTTTTTTTTCTTCAGATCATAAGGAGTTTTGTATCTTCATGCTGTGCTTGAAGAACATACAACTGCTCCTCACACAACATGGCAAAACTGGGGCCTACACAACCTGAGACTTGCACTGAAGCAGCAAAATAACTTCCTGTAACATGAACACTGAGGAAGTGTAGAGTAACACGTATTGGCAGATTGGCTAACGTGCATTTCTGAGAGATGATTTTCTCTTTAGGATCCTTTGTGGTATACAATATTGGCAGTAGTACTAGGTGTTGTGATTAATACTACATGCCTCTAAGAAATGGTTATGGAAAGATGGAATAATGAGAGTGGGAATGGTGTATAACTGAGTGCAGGGACTGGAGGTAAACAGCGCTGGACAGGCATGTGTGTAGTCTGTAGTGTGGACAAGTTTTATAGTTGTGGATGTGCAACTTGAAGGATGTTTGGCTGAATCATAAGCTAGTCTTAATAAAGGAATGTCCAACCATCAGGACCAGAGGTTTCTAACGTAAAGACAGCAAAAGAGGGCCCTTATGAAACCTGGCTATAATTGACTTAGAGAAGAGATACAACATACTTTTTTTAGTGACTGAGGTGCAAACTTTCCGCATATATGCATATAATCAAGCACAGACTCTTTGCATTTCATGTAAGATGTCTTCCACTTACTATCTTCCCACCTACAACTTAGACTACACCTGTACTTCTGTTTTGCTAATTCTGTCAGAGAAAAAGAAATTATGATGGTTTGATTAACTGACTAGAGATCATCGTCAGGAGTATAGGTCTTTCATATAAAAATAAAATGTATTTCTCTTTCAGAAGTGCTTTGTGTTCATATAACACCAAAGAGGCATGAGAAGTAGTATGCACTTAATCGTGCATGAAAGAGGAAGCACAATGGATTTTCACAGTTACTAGTGTTATCGATATAAGGTACGTACACAGTGAGCATCACCATGAATCTTGACAACAAATCTTTTAGGCACGGGAATACTAGCAACACAAACAAAGTTGCTCAGAACATGTTTAAATTCTTATTATTTAGGGAAATTGAATAGTAGTAAAGAAAATCAGTCAGAATCTTGGAGGAAAAAAAAGCTATGAGATATAGAATATGTATGTGGAAGTTGTATTGGAAAAAATAATTACATTTGAATGAACTGGTGTTACAGGATGGAAAATTCAACTCCACTGATGTTGAAGTGACTTACTGAATCTCCATCAGTGGAGGGGACAAATAACATTCCACTTGTATATGCATTTAGGGTTTGATGGTGAATGTCATTACATGCAGAAAAACGTTTTTGCATAAGGACATTGGTCTGGAAAAGCTGTCATCCAGCTTTTGAAAATTTTTTTTTTTCACAATTTAAAAAAAAAAAAAAAAAAAAAAAAAAAAAAAAAAAAACACCAACAAAACTTATTAAGCCTACATCCTTAGTGTAGCCAGTTCATTTTGGGAAGTATATCAGCTTAGCCCTGCTTAGAAAATAGTAGATGAGATTCTTATCATGAAATTTGTCAAGAAGAGACTTAAGTCATACTTTTATATTCCCTTTGTGCTGTAAGACACTAGAAAGGATATAGTTAAGTGTTTATTAGGAGTTGCAATATTTACCGTGACAACTCCCGTATCATGCATTATGCAATTTGTCTGCCAAATTTGATAATCACAGCAGTTAACAGGAAAAAGTGGGTAAAAAGAAAGGAGCTGCCTCATTCATGAAGAATTCTTTTAAGTAGAAATGGAGCCTGTGGAGTGGACATATGTTTCTCATTTAAATAAAGCCAGTTTGTCTCTGACATTATGAAAGTTGGACTAATGAGCATAGACCAAGCTGTGTTCTCACCCTCAGCAGGGTAGCACCAGCTTGACCTGACCATGCTTAAGTGAGAGTGCAATTTAGTTCAGGTATTGTATGGATATCAGTTGTTACATGCAGATATTTGTGTTAAATTTTCCACAATTCGTTCTCTTGGCATAAATGCCTAAAGACAGCCTTTTGAAAATTCTGTATGTTTATATTTGACAAAACTGTTATGATATGCAAATGAAACCTTCTGCAAACAGTACCTGCACGAAGGTTTGCTGGCTGATTTGTCTGTTCCTGCCTAGAAATTTGAAAGGGAAGGAGAAAATACTTCTATGGAATCTTAAGTCTGTTCACTGGGATCTCTTAAGTGTTCCCTGTGGTATCCAATTTTACTGCTTGTCTTTTAAAGATCCTCTTACCAAATAGGTTAGTGTCAGGATTTGCTATCTGGTTGAACATGGCTGGAAGGAGGTGTCACAGTAATGTTCAATTTGGACTAAAAGAATGAACCTGATATTAAGATAAAGCAATGTAAATTATTAACAGAGGGCTAGCCAGAGCTGTTAAAAATGATGGAGATTGGCTTAAAAAAAATAATTAAAAAAAAAATATAAAAAAAATGTAGGTAGGAACTGGCAAGAAAAGAAATGATGGGAAAATGAAGGATTTAGTTTCATTTATTACTATTCTTGCCCCACGAATGTTAAAAAGCTGTAACATCTAGAAATTGAATCTTTTGAGGTCTCTTACCATTTCATGGCAATAGTTGTTCTACTAGTTTACTTTGAACACATCTGCTCTCTAAATGCTACACAAGGTGCAGGAGTTAACATCAGTTAAGGTACCTCTGTAAGGTACTGATTCAAGGCTCAGTGGAGCAAGCAAATAGTGTAAACATCTGGGAAGTCCCCAGATGTTTACTGGGACATTATTAAGACAAAGTGTCGATGAATTCTTGTGGACTTCACCTGGTTTTAGAGAAATCAGAAGTTGCACAGTACAACAAAGGAGTCTGGAATCACCTAATTTTCAGTAATATCAGTTGCTATCCCTGTACTCATCTGCATTAGCTGTTGTGTGCTGTGGCCCAACCATTTGGAAATAATGCTCCATAATTTCACAAATGGAACAGATAAAGGAAATTTGGGCAGCTGTGTCCATGAGAGTTGAAGCCTGATATAATGCAGTGCTTCTCAACCAGCTCCAAGGTGAAGCCATCACTAACTTTTAAGTCCAGCCTCTGTTCCCCTCTAACCATGGGTGGGTGGTATAGAGAGGGCAGGTGATTACGTTTCACCATGAAGTTGAAAATACTTGCCCTTTTAGGTATTCTTGCTGCAAAAGAAAATCATTCACTTTGTGATTCAATTAGGTCCGTAAAGATAGTGATGCTGTGTAGTCATTTCATTAAGCTTTTGGTTTATAACTTAATTAAATGTTAACATACCAAGCTAATTCCTCATACATGAAAGAGAACTAATCGGAGAAGGAGCTTTATATCTTATCTTCTGCCAGTGCTGGAAAACAGCCAAGGGGCAGCTGGATCTCTGATGTAACAGCGTAGTAGCAAGGCAGTTTTTACTTTGGCCAGTGTACCTCAATGGCTTACTCAAAGCCATTTTTTCTGCCTGAGACATCAAAATTCAGCATACTACCTCAATACCCTCTCACTTTGATCCTACTCTGAAAAATCACTTGTTCTTGGAAAGAATAGGAGACAGCACAACACTAGGAATGGAGACTTAGTAGAAGACATGAGAGTGAAGTATTGTGGTGCCTACTGACATTTAATACATTTATTTTTGTGTCTCTCTAACCAAATTTAATTTGAAGATCTGTAAACATTTCTCTCCCACATAGCACCACTTGCTTATTACAAGTTGCCTTCTTCCCTGAGAACATTAAACTCAGTCCAAGCTTAAAGAGTGCAGTATGATTATTCATTGCAAATGGAGAACTGTATCTGGAAGGGAGTAGTTCTCCCAGAGGAACTCAGCTGAGAGTGCTACTTCTCAACTGATCTCATACTGTTTCTTGCCATAATTGTACCATCAGTGTTAACTGTGTTGCTACCACAGCAGGAAATCGCTTCTGATGGATCAGATTTTATTTTTATTTTTATTTATTTACTGTTGTAGTCAAAGAATAAGACGTGAGTGAATTCTGGAAAGTGAACCGCAGCCTGATGCTAGGGTTGGTTTGTACCCAGAAGCAAAGTTCTCAGAGGTTGCTGGATATTGTTGTGTGATTGGAAATGGTCTGTCTCCAGTCATGTTACTGATATTTATCTACTTAAACAACAACAACAACAACAACAACAATAAAACCTTAGCAAATAAGCTATTTTGGCTTTTTAGGAGTGACTTTATATAAGGTGAGTTGGTGCTATAGCAACCACTCATCTGAACAAATAGCCTACTGAGAATATTTGGGTATGACTTTTGTCATTTATTTTCTTGTTGCAGTTTAGCTCTAGCTCCTGCAGCTTTTGGTTTTGGAAGAAACTAGTGTTTGCCTTTAGGGAATTGTCATATTCATTGTTCTTACCTTCCCTGTTTTGTTTGAGAAACCTTTGTTTTTAAAGATCACATCAATAGCTGATTGGTTAACAAATCTGTTCTTCAAAAAGGGGAAAAAATAACACCAAAACCACTTGGGTTAGTAGTTGCTAAAGTACAACGTTCACTTCCATCCATAACAGCTCCTGTATCAGAAATCAAATAATATATGGGCAGTTCAGTGGTGACTTGGCCCCAAAAAATCAGATCAGCCATGTTAAAAAGGCTGGGAGTAGCTGCCTTCATTTCCTATATCAGAAGCTCATGTTTTTTCATCAATTATGGAACAAATTTGCTTATATTATTTTTGAATGTTAGGACTGATTGTACGCAAAATTTCTTATCTACAATATCCCTATAAAACAAGGCTAAGGTAATAAAATATATATATATTAGGGCTAGGCTGCCTATAACAGTACAGAGTTCATACTGCTCTTTTGGCATGAAGTTATAGATAGCTGAGCTACCAACTTGGTGATAACCAGAAATCTTGAGTGGTTGCAAGTGTGCATCTTTATAATTCAAGAATTACAATTTATCAAGAAGATGGTAGTCAAAGAGATGACCGAGATGTATTGCTTTGCACTTTTCTAATGAAACTGAAGTGTTGTACTTGCTGCGCCTGTGGCTATCCTGGCCTCTCTGAGGCTGAAAGTTGTTTAATGAGGTGGCCTATTGTACAGGTTTTGATACACAGGCATAATGTTTCCTTTTAATCATTTTTCTTCAGTTTTCTAAAGAAGAGGTTGACAGACCAAAAACAGAGTGGTGCATCTAATTGAAAACCAGTATAACGGGTTTCTGAACACCGCCACCTTTTCATACTTAATCAGAAGCACATACATGTGCACTCTTACGTGCCTATACCCTTTCAGTTTTAACTGCTTATGCTAATTATCACAGTGGTCAGTTGTTACACCCTTGAGGTGCACGAGTTCGTGCCTTGAAGAGGGATTGATAATGAAGCTCTTAAATGAATAAAATATCCTGTCTTCTATCATGTCCGATAGCATGTCAAGGGTTCCTTGGACTTTGAAAATGATCATCATTCTTTAACGTCAATTTGTTAACATCTAGGTTATCATTTTGTGTTGCACTGTGCCACCATGCCTTGCTGTTACAAAGACAGCAGAGAATTAAAGGTGCACTCAAGGTGCCCTGTTTTGAATTAATAACTGACTTTCATTTAAAAACTTGAGGGTAAAAATCCTTCCACTTTGCAGTGGATAGGCATTGTTATTACATGCCTATGGGATGCAAAAGTAATGAAGAAAATAGTTTTCATGCATACCTTCATCAGAAGGGTCAAGGTTGAAGCTAAGTGACCAGCAACATGTTCAAGGAAACTGCTTGTTTCTATAGAGACAAAATTTTTCTGTATATCCCATTTAAGTACCTGAATTAGAACAGCTGAACAAATTTTGCAACACTTCCCGAGTCTAGAAGCCTTAAATAAACCTTCAAAGTACAGTGACTTTATTTCAATTAAGTCTTAAAGTACTTAATAAGTGGAAGTAAAATAATGTATTTTGTACATGCTCAAGAAATAAAAATAATAAAAAATACAATATTGCTCTTCTTTAAAAGAATATATATATATATCCAGAGTATTTCACAATATTAGAGCTTACTTTTGGGACACATTAATTCACTAGATGTTAATCTGTCATAGTAGCCCAAGTTCCAAAACTGGATACTACTGGGAAATATATGAGATTTCTTTTTTGGGCTAACAACAGAAACAGCAAAATATTCTTCCAGCATTGCTGGAGATACCAGTATACTTCTAGTATTGCATGATATCCAGCAGAGTAAGAAGCGGATAGAAAACTCACAGAATAACAAATTACCAGCAGTAAATTTCTGTATAATCTAGAATTTGTAGCTGCAGGATTGAAAGAAAGTGATGTTCCTGGCTTGTGAAACATGTTAAACCTGAGATATCAAGCAGCATGAAAACTCTTGAAGAGTGGATGAAATACAATTCTAACCTGGGAGAGATCTGGACTAATGGCACTGCTGGATGGCTTCTGTGAAAGCCTGAGTTGTTCCTCAAACTTCTGTGTGTGTTTTACACAGATAGATCCCACTTGATGAGGGTACTATGAGCTTTCATAACTGCTTCATATTCACTGTATGAGTTATTTCAGTTACAAAAGATGCTTCTTGTGCTCAAAGCCTCCTTGAAATTTATAGCCATTCTTGTTGCAAGACTGTTGTCTTGCACTCATCGTAGTTATCCACCTAGCTTTTCAAATTAAATTATTTTAGTGGATTTTTCCACTAAACTACCTTCTTGTATCTGAAAAGCATGAGAAGTTATCTTTTTATTTATGAAGCGCGGCAAGACAATCAGTGAAAGTTGTCTTGTTTCAGTCTCTCTGATTGCTTACTATTCTTCTGCAAATTGCTGGGGGGAGGGGGGTGAGGATGAAAGATCACTCTACCTAATGTTTTATGACGTGAACTCTAAAGAGAATAATTATCATGACTTGGTGACATGTGGGCTTTCTTAAATAGAAAGCATGGCAGATTCATATCTAATGTGATTTCCAGTCATCTGCATTTTCATTTTTGACGTGAGGGTTCTATGTTTAGGTTGCTCAACTGAAGATATCTTAGTGAAATATTTTATCCAGTCCACAATGATGTTTATTTTTCTTCCAAGGGAAAGGAGTTTTACAATATTTTCCATATGTTTTAGGAAAATGAAAATTGAAATTTAGAGTTGTTAAACTCCAGCATTTGTACAGGAGAGGACCAAAGGTCCTAGGTAAAAGGAAAGCTGAGAAGGCCACAACCATGTTCTGCAGACTAGGGAAATGGTTATAACAGAGGTAGAAGAGCTGTTTCCACTAAAGGTGAATGCGAGAATAAAAAGCTGTTACATGACCATGAGTATATTTAGCCTGTAAATGTGTTTTTTTTTTTTTTGTTTTGTTTTTGTTTTTTTTTTGTCATAAAAGGTATGGGTAAAAATGGAAATAGCTTTTTCCAGCAAGCTGCTTCCATGTGTGAATCCAGAGTAATAACTGCCATCTTCAGTAAAATACTATCTGTGAAATGTTTGAAAGAAAGTAAGAAACCCTTTTGTTTCATTGGGCAACTAGGTAATATTTGAGTTTTCAGCTAAGGAAAGCAAAAAAGAAAAACACCTCCCCCTTTTGAAGACTTCTGGTTATATTTTAATCTGGAAGGGTGGAAAAAAAAAAACATTTTTTTTTTTTTTTTTTAGGGATACATTAAATATCATTTTGCTTAATATTATGACCAACAATATCTAGGGTAATAGAGGCCAGAACTTGTGCAGAACATTCTTTATGGTTGGTAATAATATACCAGAAAAACTGAAGTTTAACCCTTGTATCTCAATGCATGTTTCAAAAGGAAAATATTTTCCCAGTAAATTTAGCAAATGGGGAAAATGAGTCATTCAGACCTCAGAAACAGTTTCCACCAGTTGCCTATTTACTAAGGCATTTTTCATTTTTCTGCATGTGTACATTGAGAATGTTTACATATTTACAAAAGTACAGTAAAATAGAATATCAATGCTTTGGCAAATGCCCATTAACAGATAGCACTTGTCAGCACCTATTAATGTACTTTATTCTAGTAGTCATGCAAGGTGTATGAACTTCTGTGCAAACTTAGCACTTGCACAGGAATGTAAAGATCAGTTGGCTCTGTTTGACATGCATTGCACACATTAAAGATGCTCCTGTACTTTTGGTGCTGTAGCCTACATCTCTTGGAGTGAAACAGACAAGGTCTGTACTTCAAAGGGCAAGCAGCACGGTCTAAACTGTAATATTTGGTAAATGACATAAGTTATTAGAATGCAAAGTCTTTGCTGACTGTTAATAGGCTAATTAAATGGGTGCCATACCACACCTTTCTGGGCTCAGTGGCTGCAGACAGTATCAGAAGAATTCATGTGACCACACTATTAAACAGGCTGTGCAAGTAAGGATAGAGGAAAAATAGTCAGCTGGCTTCCCTGTAGGTGAAATACACTGCAGAGCAAGTCTCTAGTTATTATTCTTGTTGCCTCTGTGACCTCAATAGTTATTTATCATTCCTCAGAGTTGAAATGCTTTCTCCATTAACTTCTATCACTTCAGCTGTCACATTTGAATTCATTCATTCCTAGAAAAAATATTTATTCTCCTTTCCTCTGAAGTGGGAATGCAATGATTAGCCATATAATCAGTAGATGTTGATCTTCATAGAAATTCTATACTCTGACATGAATAGGAATTATACACCCTTAAAGTGTATTAGTTACACTCCTTAGCCAGATACAGCACAGAGACAGTGGTTTAGCTGCCTAATCTGAAGCCAGAGGAAAGGCTTGCACTAATTTCAATTGGCTTTGAATCAGACCAGAAGTCTGAAGTAATTATATCGGCAGGATTACAGCAATGAAAGAGTGAAGTAAGACCCCTTATCTTCAAGCTCTTTCACTCTGAAGATACTTTGGAGTGGCACTACTTAAAGCAGGCAAACTAACAATTTGTTCTACCTTTTGGAAAGTAGATTAAAATAATGGATCTGATTCATTCCTATTTTATCACTGAATACCATCATTACTGAAGACAGGATTGTTCCTTTAGCTCCCAAAGGACACCACATTACTTCATTTTTATTTCTCCGTATCAGTGCACTTACCTTTGTGGACATTGTTATTCTTGCACTAAAAAAAAAAAAAAAAGCCACTCAGATGTTTGACTAAGAAATCATCTTAGTAAAATGTAAATTATTCCAGAGGGTCCATCTACATAAGTACACATTAATCTACTTCTTAAATACGTAGCAGAGTCTTTCCCCTGAGGAGACTATGGAGCTGTGAAAATATGTAACAGTAATTAATTACTACCCAAGAATAGATTAATATTGCATGGTAGGAATAATAAAACAAAATGTATATAACTAAGTGGTGTCTGTAGGGTAATGCAAACCAAGAAGAAATATCTGACAGTGACAGTGTTATATTTAATATCCCATCAAAAGGAAAGTGCAGTTTTTTATTTGAATGACATTTTCTGTATAGCACAGCTATTTATTTTTTCAGTTCATATTTTAGACAAATGAAAACATTTTATTTCCTATTGCCCAAGAGAGCTGGTTTTATTGTTGAAGAAAAAGCCATTTCTTCTTTTAGGAATTGCTGTTAGAGATATTACTTAAGTCTGTGCCTTGGTATTAAATATCATTGCCCTGTCTGTGTTTGCATATAAACTGGAGATGAGAATGTGTTCCTGAATATATCTGTCATGCACTGTACTTTGGCTTTCATCATTTAAAGGTCTTACAGCACCTCAGCCATTCTCTTTTTGGTTTGTTCTAAAGTTGATGCAACAGAGATCTCTAAAGGATGTATAAATGGAATATTTCTAGGTTTAACTCAGACATGAAACCCCATTAACAATTTCAAATATAAATTATCTTGCAATGTATGAAGTTGAACTCCTAGAAAATCAGCAGGTTGGGTTGAAATACAGGGTAGGGGGAGAACCATTGACATGCTGGCCACCATTTTGTCCTTCACTAATAGACAGATTTGCTAGTATGTATTTTAAATTAAGATACTAATGCAGGACTTAAACTTAGCTTTTTTTCAGTTTGTATTCTTATGTTATCTGAGTCTCTGAATCCAATTTCTTGTGGTTGCAGACAAGCACGTTAAAAGTCCAGAATATTCCCGCTGATCAGAGAGCTTCCTTGCTTTTCTGACTCTGAATGGCCTAACACTACAAATTACAAAACACTGCTTTGCCAAGCACACAGCATTGTAACTTTTAATATGAAAATGAACCTAGATTTGTTTCAATTTGCCAGCCATAAAATTCTTCCACAAGAAATGTAAATCCCAGCTCAATAAATGGCCAAGGGAAGATTTGCCCTAAATAATTGCTTTTTTTGTTTTGTCCACAATTTGAAAATAGTCCACATCTTGCAAGTGTGTGTGTGTATATATGTATATATATATATATATATATATATGTATTTCACAAGGTAAATCAGGACAAGTTTTTAAGAGTTTTTGGAAAACCAGTTCAGGATTGTAGAACAAATTACTTCCAGGCAATTGAAGATGTGCTGCAAGCTTTTCGTCATTCTTTTCAAAGTATAAACTCACTTTTCTAATAAAAACAAAACAAAATACCATATTTAAAAATCAGGCACAAAATGTTTCCACCTGGCTGAGAAAATGGGAGGATGACTGGAAAAATCTCGTTTAGATCATAATGATGGGTGTAACAAAAGAAAGTGAACAGCATAGCACAGTACTTCAGGAGGGGATTGTCAGCTCTTATTTTAGAGTGGATGGATTTCTTGTATGGATAGAAAGCAGACTTCATTTTCCACCGGGGTAAATTTGAGATCTGTTCATCATGCTCATTTTTTAAAAGAAATTTGAGTAAAATAACATCTCTCAAAATCTGAGATGAAGATATGTATATTCCCTACTGTAGCAGGGAAATATATAGTAAGGTTTAAAACATCCTGCTTTCTCCTCCTCAGGAGCATCTGTGGCACTTTTCCAGATAAGACACTCCTGAAATCTTTTCCTTTAAGGAGAAATTGAAACCTGCTTGTTCCCCCCTACCCCCACTTTAGCTGCGAAGTAGCAGAAAACAGCAAGTATAGCATCAAACTGTAGCTGCTAGGAAGTGTAAGCATTTCTCTTCATCCTATGCAGCATTTCTCATGAAGGTCATTTAGAGAAGAAAGATCCCATGGCACAATTTCCCTCCTGCTTTATGAACTGTCGGCACTTTTTTAGCATATGGCTATGTATTTATCTGCTTTTGCTTATGTTACAAAAGCAAATGGGAGGCAGGGTAGGGAAAGAATAGCTGGTAAGTCACCTGTGTGTATTTTTTTGGAAATGTTCCCTAGAGCATTTTTTTTTTTGTTCTTTTTTCTTTTTTTTTTCCCCAGGATTTTGTTTTCTGTTCTAGCCATTACCAGCACAGGAAACAGACTTCTGTGTTGTTTGCTGTGTCTATAATCTGTTGGGAGAGAGGAATGAATATTTGCTTGATTATGGAGTGTCCCATTTGTGCTCCTAAGTTACCCATTTATAACAAGGACAGGTTCTAGTGTGCACTAAACACACATTTGCATGATTGAATGTGTTATTGTACTTCGAAATGCCTCCTTGTGTCTGCAGTTACTCACAACCACATGATGTAGTGGCTGGAGCAGGAGGCTACCAGCCTGCAGACAATAATTCCTGTCCCTGCTCCACCCTTGCTTCATCGTATGACATTAGGAAATCACTGGGGGGATTAGGGGTGGGGGGCGGAGTTGACAGTGTTTAGGCAGTAAAAGCGAGTACTAGCTATTTTAGCTTTACAGCATAAAAATAACCTGGATGCTTGCAAATATGTGAATCTATGCTTTGTGGGCTGTACCAGTGTCTTAGTAAAAAGGAGAGGCTTAATGCAGGCTTCTTACCTTGCATGGATGGGAGTGAAATTTTGAAACAAGATATTCAGTGGCCAAAGTACATCAAAGGAGTCATGAGAGCTGTCACTCATAATCAAAAAGGGATGGCATCTTTTAACTCTCCTTCAAAAAACAGTAATAGATCTTGCAAAGTTTTCCCCGTAGTCAGTGAGACTGCAGTCATCCACAAGATAACATGCTGGTGAGGTTACTGCCTTGCTAATTTTCATTTGAGAAACAGAGCAGAATTAATATAAAATAGTCAATTTGGTTTCTTCCCTAAAAAAAGAGAACAAGGGTGCATGAATCTGAGTAGTGAACATAATACAGATATGCTTATATGGACAGTTCTCTGTAACATCATTGCTTTGGTCAAGTTAAGAGAACTGCCTGATGGAAGGTATTATTTTTTTAAAACTAGTGGCTGGTGTTGGCCACTGCCAGACGAAACAATAGATTAACTGGATTTGAGCTGTGGCAGTTCTTTCCACTACGGCCTTATTCTCCTCCATTGGAAAGTTTAACATACAATGAAGTGGAAAAAGAGGTCTTTTTTCTCAACTTTGTAATTTCCTGTTCCTTCTTCAGCGTTTGTAATAACATATCATAGTGTCAAGACTTGATTAATTCAATGAATTATAGCAGAACTGGAGCTGTCAAGAGGTTGCCAGTGTGTTTTGATTGATATTCAATTACTTTTCATGTAAACACCAATGATTTTAATGTCCTTATTTTCTAAGGTTATTTATGAAACAAAATTTCCTGGACCCCATCAGTGGAAGAGGCAGAGTCACCACTGATGGGTTAGTCACACCCATGGTGAGTGATGATCAGAATGAAATGGGAAATTTGCTCACCAAAGGACATGGGACCAAAAACACCCTACTGCAAAGAGTGCCTTGAACTTAATCACATCAGAAATTCATATTAGGTATTATGTAGAACAGGAATGCAAAATGATTGCAGCCACTTTGTCACAGCCTAGCTATAACATATCAATACACCCATCTGATCCCACCAGTTGATTTCAATGTGGACTCTGGCTTTGTTATGTGAAGTAGAGCAGATCTGAGCCCTTGAGCTGACTGTGGACTCCTTTTTCACATTATTGAGCAATTCTCTGAATAGCTCCAACCTCAGCAGTGATTCCACAATGACCCTTCAAGAATTGAATTCTTTATGTACCCTTAGTGACCAATATGGCCCAAGCAATTCTTTCTTTTCTTCAAAATCCTGCCTGAGGGAAAGCCTTACAAATGTCAATTTAGCACTTGAGAATAAAGTGGAATATGGTTAAATCTGGTGAATTATTTTTCAGGATGTCATAAAAATGTCAATTAAAAAAAAAAAAAAAGTTTGACCTTATACACAGAGTAAGCAAAAAGATCAAATGCACATGCAGTGTATTCTGCAATTTGGAAATGTAAGTGCTGAAGTTTTACACTTGTTGCTTTTTCTTAATGAGGACTGTGTATAGCTCTTCTAATGAGATTGAGTATTGCCAGCTTTACCATGGCTTAGCAACAGAAGTTGGCTTGCTGTGAAATAACAAATCCTTCTGCAACAGGGCTAAAAAGACAATAAGAGATCTTGTTGATTCTTCTGAAGGCAGGATTGTCAGTCCTACATAAATCCCAGCAAGGGTGGGAATGTTTGTCTAAGTGTCAAGTCTTTGGCAAAGATGATTCCATTGCTTCTTAGGCAATTCTTAATCCTTAATGTGCCATTGAAATCTTTTTCTGCAGTTCACTTCCTAAGTTCATCACTGTGTTTTTATTTCTTGCACAAAAACTTGTTGAATACTTTGTTATATGAATAGATTTTTGGCTCTTTACCTTTACACACCTACAGAATTAACCTACTACTCTACTATGTATATTTGCTGACCATCCTGGATTTCTTAATCATGAAGTATGGATCTTGGACTTGATCATTTTGGGGAAAGAAAAAAAAAAGAAAAAAGAAAGAAAATTTAATTTATACATAGCTTCATTTTCAGGTAGCTAATAACATTTGTTAAATGTGTTTTCCTGAAACTAAGGATATGTGCCTCTGAAAAGATAGAATATCTTCTGAGCAAAGCAGGTATCCAGAAATATCTGTTTTCTTCAGAAGCTATCATCTGCCCAATCATATTGTTTCATTTTATTACCATATTTTATGAATTAAAAATCTATATATAAATGTAGAATTTAATGGAAATTTAACAGCATATGCAATGAAATGCAAATGCTTTGTTAAGTGCAGCATTGCATTCTTAATTTTCCACTCAAGTAATTTAGAAACCATTAGTTTAAGTGAAAATCTAAGATAAAGCACATCCATGTGGTTACAATGGCTTCTCTGAAGACTGCACTTGTAATTGTCTGAGAAAGATAAATTCTTAATTGCATTCCATTACATTTTCTTACAGCTGGTGTAAGTGTATTTTGTAGATACCTGCCTGCCAGATGGGTTTAGGTTATACAAAGGCTATATATTTCACATAGGACTTGTCTTCTCTGTGACTTGACTTGCTAAAAATTTCTTACAAATGCTCAAAGTACAGGTGACCATTTTATCTGGATTCTATTTTGCGATAAAGCAGTATAATTTTAAAGTTTGAGGAAAGTGGAATTGCAGAGAATGCAATAGTGAGATGTTGATGTTCTCTTAGAAAAGTGCACAGTGTGCAGCCAAAATCCTTCTGCCTTGCTGGAAAGTCATTGCTGTCACTGGGTAATACAGGCAGGATTTCCTGGCATGGGAGGAGACTCCTTTGACAAAGCACAAATTCAGAGATAGGGCATAGAAACACGTTTTAGCAGGATACTCGTATGCTTGATTTTTGCCTATTGAGATTTACATGTTTCTTAAAACAACACACCTGATCTAACCAGGATGGAAAACTGTTCCTATGCCTCTGTCTGTTCATACCCTTAGGGGTTGCGCAGGAAAATCCTTTTTTTTTTTTTTTTTTTAAAATTTTTTTTTTTTTTTTTTTTTTTTTTTCTTTTTTTTTTCTTTTTATTTTTTTTCTTCTGCTAAGCAACATCTAAAAAACTGTTAGAGGATTTGTTTAGAATATGATGGTGATTCAGAAACCAACCAGTCACCATTTATTTTACTCCATCTGTTACAATAGTTCTCATCAGATCCACAGTCTGAAGAGACGGCAGGTATCAGATCTGAAAGAATGTGTGTTTATTTAGTTTTGTTGCCATCTCCCTCAACATACTCTGCTGGATTATGCATGTGAAGATACTTCACAATCAAATTAAGGAGAGATTTACTCTAGACACATTTTAAAACTTGAGCTTTATATAGTGAGTTTCAATTATTTTCAAACTTTTAAAAAGTTTTTTAGTAAGTGAGGGGGTTACTGGCTCAATTAAATGTCATACCAGCTTTCACAAATTTACTTTCCCCAAACACAAGATTTTTGGGCCAACATTAAAAGAATTTATTTTATTTTTATTTTTATTTTTTTTTTAGTGGTGGTTGTTTTTTGTTGTTGCTTAAGTATGAAATCTAAGTAAAAACTCTCTTTAGGGAATTCACTGTATCTTTTTCTTGCAGGGATTCTCTGACTATTTTAAAAGGATTGAATTTGTGATTAGTTAGAAAGTCAATTAAACATGAATGGAAACAGTAGAAGCCAGGTTACGTAGTTATTCTGGTGGTCCAATGCAGGCTGATGGCTAGAGATCTGTATTTTTGTGCCTAAAACTGCAAAGGTAGAGTTAATAGAATCATAGAATGGTTTGGGTTGGAAGGGACCTTAAAACTCATCTAATTGCTACCCTCTGCCATCGCAGGGACCCCTCTCAGCAGCCCAGGCTGCCCCCAGCCCCATCCAGCCTGGTCTTGGGCACTGCCAGGGATGGGGCACCCACAGCTCCTCTGGGCAGCCTGGGCCTGGGCCTCACCACTTTCTGACTGAGGAATTTCTTCCTGACATCTAATCTAAATCTACTCTCCTTTAGTTTAAAGCCCTTACCCCTTGTCTTATCACTACACCCCCCAACAAATAGTCCCCCCCCAGCTTTCCTGTAGGCCCCCTTTAGACATTGGCAGGCTGCTGTAATTGTCTCCCTGGGACCTTCTCTACTCCAGGCTGAACAAACCCAACTCCCTCAGCCTGTCTTCACAGGAGAGGAGCTCCAGCCTTCTGATCCTCCTTGTGGCCCTCCTCTGGACCTGTTTTAGTATGTCCAGGGCCTTCTTGTGCTGGGGGCCCCAGAGTTGAAAGTGGGGCTGCAGGTGGGGTCTCAGGAGAGCAAAGCAGAGGGGGACAATCCCCTCCCTCGGCCTGCTGGCCATGCTGCTTCTAGTGCAGCCCAGGCTACTTTCAAGTCAGAAAATTGTCAAATTTAAATGTTTGATTTGAGGTAGACCTATACAACACTGTATTCTTCCGAGAACAACATAATTGTGTGAGTTACTGATGAGCCAATCTGAGCAACTGGGTTGCTAATACCCAGTTTAACGCTGGTTGTCTTTATTTTCATTGGCTTGTCATTTGGATGCAATTCTCTTCTTCTGTCCTCCTCAGCAGGAATGCAGGAATTAGCTGAATGAACTGATTCTAGGAATCCTAACTTGAACAGAACTACGTGCCCCAGAATTACCCTTTTTAACTCCCTTTCATTATAGTTGCAGATGAAGGTCTGATCTGAACTCATGAATTAAATGGGAAGACTCCTACTGACTTCAATAAGCATTGAATCAGACCCTAAAGGCTGTGAATTAAAATCAGTTAAATAATAGTTTTCCTGTGGCTTTCATTATGCAAATATCCCAACACTTCTAACACCTTCAAGGACTTCTGAAGGGTGGGAGGGGAACAAACCCATCTGTATTTCATGTATGCATAAATGTTCTTTTCCTTTTTGATATGTAGCTCTGTCCATGGACTTAACTGGTGTAACTTGAATTGACTTGCCTGTTGCAGTTCATGCAATTCATCTGAGGTTCAAAGTTCTTCAGGCTTTGTTTTCAAATAATGTTAATTTTAATCTCTTTTTTTTCTTATTATTCTGCTGTATATAAATCTTGTCAAAAATAAATTTAGAGAATTATAATGTAACTCAGAATAAATCTGATCAGACTATTTGCAGGTAATTCCTAGATTTGATATTTGCAGCACTTGTCTTCAAACAGTTTGCCTCTGTGAACTACCTTTCTAGGTGCAGAGGGTACAATTAATATTGACATTATATGAAAACTTAATACTTTGTCCCTTCTGATGTACATATTTACTTTCCATGTCCATTCATTGCTGATTTAATATTGTTAAAGACAAAAAGTAACATATGCTGAGATCATTTAATAGAAATGGTTTTGAAATAGTGATTTAAATGTAGCCTTGACCGGTCATATGCTCATCTGATAGAAATTAATGGAGTTACAGCAAACTGTATAGCTTTTCTGATTTATACCACTCTTATCCTTGAGTTATAAGACAGTTTAATTTGATCTGGAAATGAAATTCTTATGAAATGCCCATCACTGAAGAAAACTGCATTGCATCACAATCTGCAGAGTTCACATCTACTACTTTACATTCCTATACACAGGATTTCTCTTTCTAGAGAAAGTCAGTTGGACTCGTTGTGCAGACAACAGGGCTAGGCCACATGGCAGTCTCGGATAGAGCTGCAGACCATAGAGATGAGGAAATACATTTGCTCTCATCCATAAATTACTTTTTTTTTTTTTTTTTTGGTAAATTACCAATAAAGGTTTTCAGAATATGTAGACCTCATGCCAAATTAACGCCATTTGTTCCTCTTTGCTAAGAACTCCCTGACTCTGTAGTCTGTTGTGTAGTCGATCATAATGCTACTTTCTTCAGCTATGCTGTTACGGGGAGAAAATCAGATTTGTGTTGCTCTCTGATCAAATGTATGGCAAACTGAGTGATACTGATCATTAACAATGTATAAGTATCTAGCACAGGAGGAATACCAACCCATTACATAGTGGTCAATGTCTGCAGTTATGGTCTCAGCTTTGTCTATTTTTATCTTGATTCTAACAGATAGTATAATTACCATTCTTTAGTGTAAGGAAATAGCTGCAGTAGGTTTTATGTTATAAATATAGCATACATCTGTGTAGGAAGTAAGTAAAAAAATCACAAAGTTTTGCCAGGTTCTTTAGGATCTTGAAGTTTAATGTTGCATAACTTTTAATTAGCTAAAATATGCAGAATACTATCTGGGCTGTGCATTGCTCATGGACATGCAAAGTGTACTGCAGTTTCTTATGGATCATTGCTTATAAAGCTAACCTGATCAGGAGCATAAAGGTGAGGAGTATTTCCATTTTTGGAAAGTAATGCATTGAAACTTACTTTCGGTGGATTCACTTTGGCATCCAAATAGTTCTAACTCTAACAGCAACTCTATCTTCTAACTGAAATTGCAATTTGTTCCTGTCTGAGGGTTGGGTTTTCTGGCCCATATGTGCTCAATATTAGGACAAAGCAGGAACAGAGACAGCCTTAGGCTATGTCTACATTAGCTAGCAGTTTGACGCGAGAGGAATAGATCTATATGGCAAGGCAGCTGCTGCTGAGGATGTGAAACCTGCACTAGACACACGGAGTTTTCACTCTGGACTGGAATTCATCTGCAAGTTGTGAATGCTAGCCAGTAGATAGTGTGTGAGCCTGAAGTCCAGCATACATCTTGTTTAGCTTCATCTGGAAGAAATCTACCTTCATACTCAAAAGACCTTCCCATGATGCAAGTCAAAGCTGATCAGGAGACTTACTTGAAAGGTGCACTTCTGATCTAAACTAAATTGTTGGTGTGAGTGCACCCATAAGTTCTCTGCAGCATGCTAAGACAGTCTTGCTTATGAATTAGGAAAACTGTTCTGGGGTTTTCTTTCTGTTCTTGTATTTCTTTCTTATGACGAGCAAAACAAAAGACCTTGACTCCCCCTGTTTCTGAATAAGTCTTTCTTCAGTATCTGCCAGTCCTGCAACCACCAGCTTGAACCTTCAAATGCAGTGGCAGATGTACAGCACACTGTTGCACTATGGATATGTTTCTGCTATACAGCGTGAAGTAATCTCTCGAGTGACCATCATTCCTGACATTGTACCCACATGCCAGTGCATTAAGTAGTAAAAATAACAAAATAAAATAGATCTTTTTCCTGCAATCCTTATGTAAGTGTTTGCTTTAACAGAAAGCTGTTGTGCTGAAGAGATTAATAAGCATGTCTGCTTATTTTAAGTAATCTTTTTGCTTTCATTCACCCCACCCACACATATTTACTGTCATTCCTTAGTAGGTCATGTCATCTTTAGGCTACAAAACTCCTGGGAACAAGGACCTGTTTTCTCTCCTTGTCTGCAAAGCTCTGTACATTGCTATGACACTATAAAATATCAGAGCAGAGAATAGGACTGACTTGGAGTCTTGATAGCTTTTGCAATTGTACAATGAATTAATTGAGGGAAAATCAAACAGTATAAAAATAACTTATTGTGTGTTCTTGCACTTTAAACAGTTTCTTTTCTCAAGGCTCTTGACAATAACTTATTAACTATTATGGGAATAAATGCTGTATTTGAGTGATGTTAAGGGCTTAAAATCAGATGTAGTCAAGAAATTCAGCATGAATGTCTAGAGCTAATCCCATACAATTTACTGAGATACCTTTTCTAAAATGTGTATACTTAGTGCTCCATGGTTAAATGGCATCAAATTTAAAAAGCATTGGCCTTTAAAAAGCTTTGAGTTAACCTGTATTTTATGTAACTCTTCTAAACCTGCTGCTTGCTCAAATAGGTGTGATTTTATGGGCTACTAAACACTGAGAATTGTCCAAATACATTACCTTGACAAAACAACTGCACGGAGATGTTTGGACCTAATTCAGTGTGAACCACAGTCTGAACTTGATAGCCCAGACATTTATGTATTTCTTTTAATGATTTGAACCAGTGATTGCACATTGAGCCATTGCTGAGCCAGTGCCCAGCCACGGCACCTCAGGGATGGCTTGGCTCTGCATCGTGCTCACGTGCAAAATTCCTCTTTTATAGATGAAGGCACAAAGGTTCTCTTTGAACAATGTGTCTGCCTCTTGCCTACAGCTTCTCTGGAAAGGACATTGCTAAACTAACTGTAGCCACAATTCCCTGGCTCTGGGGAGGAATAAATAGTATTGAATAATCAATAAAGCTCAGCATTCTTCAAAGTCTTCCTAACATCTGTAATCCTAAGACTGTATCAATATTCTTAGAAGCAGAAATAAATAATTAAAAAACAAACAAACAACAAAAAAAAAACACCACCCTGTGACCCTGTGATTTTTTTTTTTTTTTTTTTTTTTTTTTTTTCATGCCACTCAAGTTTTTAACCTCTGGATTACTTAAGTGTTTGTGAGGGATGCTCTTCTGTTCCACTACCCCCTTCTGAGCTGCTCAAAGGAAACTCTCCTCCCTTGAAGCAATGTTCGTGCTGGTCTGAATACTTCCAGCTTCCCAATGCATAAATTATGTGGTATGGGAGTTTGTTTCTGCTCAATCTAGTATTTGCATAGTAAATTTCTTCTTGTTACCCTGACATACTGTTGCCAGATATTGGAAATCAAAGGATACTTGCAGAGGGTATTCTGAGTGGTTGAAAGAACAAAACTGGAGAGACAAAGTCACTCAGAAGGGAAGTACTGCTATGGCCTAGAAGAGTCTTATCTAATTTTTACTGCCACAGATTTCAAGACAGACCACTACAGGGGCACAGTCACTGCACTTAACTGGTTGTTGGATGATACTGTGTTCAGTGATATAGTCAAGTCTTACATAAATTCCTCTTTTTTTTTTCCTCATCTTCAGTAGAAATGAAATTAGAATGAAGGTGACCCAACATGACAAAATCAGGGGAGAGGGAGAACAGTTATTGAAGTCATTCCTTGTCTGCACTAACTTTATTTTTAGTCCCAGAACTCTTCTGGTTCTCCCAAAACAGTGTTTAGTTCTTATGCAAAATAAAGATTTCCTTAGAGACTGAATCACCCTGCAGCCTAGAAAAGGATGCTCATAATGAAGAAGTTTCTGGCAAGAGCATGGTATCTGCCATCTGCATTGCGCAGGAAAATGCTGCTTGAAAACTTTCTAAACTCAAATCTCACTGTTTGTTCCTGACTTCCACAGGCTGGCACTTGTATTTTTTTTTTTTTTTTTTGCCTATCTGCACATATATAATGCATACCTGTGAAACGTATGTTTTTCCTTTCTCCTTTCCTCTGAAATTTAGGTTTTGACATAAGTTGATCCAACTGGGAGAAGAACATGCACCGAGGCACAGAAGAAAGGGTGAGAGACCATGAGACCAGGGGGAGATGTTCCTGGTATGTGGCTTTCATAGCTGCTGTTTGTCACTTTATGTTTTTTGTGCTGGCATGGTCAGTTCCTAGAGAAGGTTTTACCACCATGCTCTGGACATGGTCCTTTGCCTTTGGCCAAACCATTGTTCAGAGAGGAAACAAAAAGAGGACAGCAGATGGTGGAGAATTGCTGGTGTTAGAGCTATGCTCCTCTTGAGCTTGCCTGGGCTGGATGTGCTCCCACCTGTCCCTATAAGGGTGGATTCCACATAATAAAGCTGTTGGCTTGGGCCTCTGGTATGCCTGTTTGTCTTCCTTACTAAAGTTGTTTAAAAAAAAAAAAAAAGTTACTAGTTATTGCCCACACATAGATCAGATAGATGATAGTGTGTGGGTAGGGATTTCTTTACATAGCAAGTGTGAAGAGTTAATAATACGATTTGCAGTGATTGAAAGATCCACTGTGTGCCTTCTGGGATAATATGTTCTTGGGAAAATAAAAATGAAGAAATAATTTCCTGTTTGTTGGGGTGGCATGAATTGGTTTGACCAGAGTAAGACTGCTTGTGGGGCTGCAGATGACTTTGGCAAGCAGGCAGGCAGGACAGTCATGCAAGTACAAATCCCAGAACTCACTCTCTTAAACCTCTTTCTATGGCCTTTTACTTTTATTTATTGATCTGAAGTGCTTTTGCTCTTTTCTTTAAACATGAAGACTGTGGAGATTAAAGAATATTGTTTATCAACTCCCTGCCCATTTGATGCTCAGGAAATGTGTCGTTCTGTTCAAATACTTAAATTTATGCATGCATGCTACAGTGCTATCCCAGAGGGATACATTTACAGTGACTGGCCATAAAATTGCAGTCTCTATTTACTTTAAGAGCTCTCACTGTTGGTGAAGTCAATGATCGTGAGGTTCATGGATCGCCTTGATTTTGAGAATGGGACCTATTTATGTGGAAATGAGCTTAATCTGGAAATGTACAGTCACTAAAACACTAGGGAAGTTGGCTTGGGTTGCTCTTTTTGAGTAGATTTCACACTGAAACTTCAATCTTTGACTTCAATGCAAACTCAACATATCATTACCATAGAAAAAGTGAGACCAGGTCACCTGAAACTCCTGAGAGAAATCTTCACATTATAAATAAAGGAGTGGAAGAATTCTGCAAGTGGGATAGCCTGACTTCTTGAAACCTAGCAGAAACACTGAACAAAAATAAGGAAGTTAGGCAATAGCAATAAGGCATTTAGGCTGACCCCTAGCAACCCTCAGATTACCTCCCCACACTTTGTGGATGGCAGTGGTGATACTGGCTGTGCAGCCTTCATTATTCCAAGTTCTGTCTGCAAATTGCCTCTCACCTGTATACTTATAATAGCAGGAATGACCTGCTGCTCCAAAATCAAGAAGAAAATTTTCACATCCCTTCATGTTGACCTTCTGTTGCTCTGGCAAGGTTTAGCATCAAGAGGTTTAGCATCAAGACAGACTTCCTGAACCCTTCCAAAATTATAGCCTTAATGAAAAAGAGTCTGAAAGGAAGTTGGGCTACCAGGAACATACTCTAAAATTGAAGAGAAGGCTACTTAAAAGTAAGATGCTAGAGATTATTTTATTAACTCTTTTTTTTTTTTTTTTTTTTTTTTTTTTCCTGCTCTCTCTATATTTTGCCTTTTAAAAATATAAAATACTAAAGGGGAAATTACATTTTTTTTAGTCTTGTGCATATTATTTCTGTTGAGGAACTGAAGTGAGGCATTTTGGAATGAGTAGTTTTAAAGATCACAGCTGAATTACCAGCTTTTGAAGGGTAATTCAAAACTACTACTCTTTTTCCTCTTTCACTAATATAAATAGAAATATCCACTTCATATTCCCCCACCTCCCACCCCCAGCCTTTTATTTTCTGCCTTGCCTATCTTCTTTAGCCTGAAGAGAATGATGGCAGGTGGATGAAAAACATGGGTAACATAACTTCAGAGACCTGCTGGACAATGGCAGATTGGTTTTAAACAGTAGGTTTGGATCTGGATGAGTTTTCCTGAATTCTGTTATAATTATAGATTATTATGTTCCTTCCATAAAATATGTGACTAGCAGCATCAATTATTGTTATTTGAATTCACATTTTCTTCTTAAATTCTATGTAAATTTTAAGTCTCTCTGTTCATCTAATTTCTGCCAGAAAAATCCAACAAAAGTGCCAGTGAACGACATCTTACCCCTCCTGGATTCTCCATCTTAGAGAACCAGTTATGCATTAAAAGTGGGAATAGCAAGCATGCAACAGACATTTAATGTTAGAAGAATCATTGCTCTGTCAGTTCAAATGGCTGGATTTAATTACAACTGCCCGTTTTTTGTTAAAATAAACTGATGGCTTTTTGTAATATGAAATTCATCTTGTTGATAAACCATCTTTAGATTTTTTTTCCATTTGCTTAATTTTATTGCCCTCAAATTTATTTTTATAGACAGTAGGGACTATAAAATATTTAATGCATGAGTGAGAGATCTGGCTGTTTATAGAATATTTATTAGGTGACATTAGAAGTTACTCTTTGTTAGCATCTTCAATCATAAAAAATGTTCAATTTTTCTAAGAGGGAATATAAGCATTGAGAGAGTCTTGCTTTTGCATACCTTTGGGATAATACAGGTGTATGATAAAAACCACTATTGTGCAGAAGTGAATGCACCATGTTAAACTCTGGGGTCAGGGTCTGAGGTTCTTAAAAGATGTATCTGTCCATGCCAGCGTGAACCTTTTTTCCTTCTCCCCCCCACCCCCTTTTTTTTTTTCTTCTTTTCTGGAAATAAAGAACTTTTGTTCTACTAGGGTACTTATTCCCAAGGC
The DNA here is from genome assembly GCF_011077185.1 of Oxyura jamaicensis. Taxonomy (NCBI): domain Eukaryota; kingdom Metazoa; phylum Chordata; class Aves; order Anseriformes; family Anatidae; genus Oxyura; species Oxyura jamaicensis. The sequence goes on from NC_048912.1 coordinate 9,298,337, forward strand.
CAATTGTTTTCTCCAATTATTGAATATGATTTATAGTTGAAATATTAGGCTATCATTGTTTGTTTAAAAAATTGATTATAGCTTTTAAAGGTAAAAAGCAAAATCTTATAAAATATTTATTTATTTATTTAGGTAAACTCTTGGATGACTCTGTTTAGGTTCTGATTTGCTCAATATTGCAGGAAAAGTATGGTTTAATATAAGAGCATGAATCAATTTTCCTTTTTGTTGAATCTTGTCAGAACATTTGATATTGAAGTTCCTGCTAGTGGACTTCTTGAGAAGAATTGGTATAAGAGTTGACATATAGTTGACATAATAGTTGACAGATACAAACCTTACTGATAACAATGTGATTTTCTAGCAACCTTCATAATATTGCTTATCACAGATTTTCCAAAAATCATTAATTTGGAAGGAACTTTTCTCTGTGCTGTTTTTGCTAGATACTAACTGCCGATTTAGCCAACAACAGAATACTTTTCTTGAACTATACCATTTCATTCAGCTCAATCATTCTTCAGCTATGATGATATTGACATCTCATACTAAGAAATAAGTTTATATGTAACCTTAGTGTAAAACATTTTAATCAATGAGAAGTGATCTGAAAGTACTCAATCCCAAGTGTGAAAGTTGTGTCTGTAGGTAGGTATGTGAGCTGTAATGAATTTTTCACATTCATAAAGGAATTCTGCTGGAGAGAATTCCCAGGTGCCGTATGGCAGGACAGTTCACTGTAGAAATGAAAAACAAAACAAAACAAACAAACAAATTAAAAAACCAACAAAGAAGCAGAAGTTCATTTAGGAATTACACATAGTGATCGCTAACTTAGCTTCTTCCTTTGAGATTTAATAGATTCTGCTCACTGGATTTAGTCTTAAAATTTGTGTACTGCCACAGGATAGAAAAAGCAGCTTCTTTCATATTGTCTCAAAATGCTCTAATGCATTATATAGCTTTTTAAACTATTTACTACTAATTTATTTTAGGTACAGTGAAAGATCAGACTAATGACTGACTGCCACATAGGAGTGACATACGTAATTTCCAAAGTGATGCTAGCAGCCTGTGCCTTTGTGATAACACTTTGTGATAACAGGGCAATATCAGGCATCAGAATTATCCTTGGGTATCATGCAAGATGGCTAAAATACTACATGACTCCTTTATTTTTACTTGTATTTGTTTTTAAGGATCTAAGAACCCACAATTCTCATTAGTTTTTTTTTTTTTTTTTTTTGATTTGTTTTGTTTTTGGTAAAAACTGAGATCTTATATTTCACATGCAACTAAAAAGGCAAATTTTGGAAAAGGTAGTAATTGGCTGTCACAATCCACCTTATTGCCAAAGGGCAGACTAGATAACAGAGGTTATCTATTGCTGTGGCTTTTTGAATAGCAGTTACTTTCTCTGCAAATGAATCTGGTATGTCAAATACTCTGCATTTTTATCTGTCCCATTTCAGTGCTTCCCACAGCTGTGCTATTGTGCTGGGTGTGCTTCCTCATAGCATTGAGCTGCTGTATCTTGAGCCATTGAGCTGTGCCAGGATTATCAAGTTGGTCGCATCTAGCAGAAATGGAGAAGTGAAATGCTGTATTTGTGTATAGAAAATCTTTGCTGATCCTGGAGCATTTACAAATGTCATTCTTTGTCCTAATTTTTTCTTAATTTAAGGACAGAAAAAGGAGAGTTGGCATTTTTGGCTGGGTTCCTTTATTTATTTATTTATTTATTTAATGTTATTTAGCAACTGTTTATCTTGCCAGTGCAGGAAAACAGCCTATATGCATTACTGTTAGTCTTGTCCTCATTTCAGATCATCTTTTATCAGGGTCTTGTGCTAATATGTGCTTTTCTGCCAGTTGGGCAGCTCCTAATGATCTCCATGCCAAAGCTATTCTGCAAGCTTTTTCTTGAAGACTTCCAGAATTGCTGTGGAACCTATAAAACAGTTTAAAGGGGAGTTCCTGGTATAAAATAAACATTATTTGACATGTATATTTTTAAAATTACACATTCTTAGAAGTAATTTTTACACTTCTTTCTTAAAGAGCATAATGTGCTTTAAGTTCCCACTCCTACCTCCTAAAGCAGTGTTTTGAATTATGGCACTATGTATTAATGCTACTGTGCTATTTTCAGTCATTGTTCCAGACTGTTGCAGCTTTTTCTTTTGCAAAATTTGTCTCTTTTAGTATTACATATAATATTTCTCAAAGATATCATTTCACGTGGGTGCATGGTATCTTCCGTAAATTCAAGTACTGCAGGGAGAGGAGATTTCACTCAGCTGGACAAGAGCAGCGAGCTGTGAAACAAGTGATTGACACAAGCCCTACCAGGCCTTAAGGAATGGTTTCAGGACAGTTTATGTTTGTGTGTAACAAAGGACTCCTTGTTAACCTCATATCAAAGAATATCTTTGGGGTGGCTCAGAATGGGTGCCAAGAAAAAGAAAGGCAACTCACAATACCCATGCGTGGCTGTCATTAAATCAAGATATATTAAGGTGGTATCAGTGGCAAAGAGAAATATCCATGTGGTGTCATTTCCTCCAAGCATTCGGCACCACTTCCTATCAGTAGTGGGAAAAGTTTATGCACTGATCCTAAAACAGCTGCCAAGCTGTCTTTGATACATGACAGCTGGAAGAAATGTCTAAAACAAACATCTGCTGAAGTAGTTTAAAAAAAAAAAAAAAAAAAAAAAAAGGTAAGGAAATGTATAAAGGAGATAGGAATAGATGGCCAGAGGGGTGGGAGTGTGGCAGGAAAAAGAACTGCTGAAGAAAATTAAATGAACTTTGAGTGACTCTAAATGACAACTGTGTGGGTTTCAGATATGTTGGCTGTCACAATCCATTTTTCTATGAGACCATTTTACTCTTCAGCTGTGAAGACTTCATTCAATTTATAGTGAAGACAAGTTCTTAAGCTAGACTTTTCTATTATTGACATAATATACCTAACAACTAAGAAATGAAGCTTTTCTGGGATGCTTTACTTAAATATTAATTTTTGGTACATCTGTTGTTATTATTTTTCTGTAATGAATTTCCCGTGGTTGCTAGAAGGCTATGTGGACTTGTTAACTAGTGCTAAATAAAACAGTCACTTTGGCCTTATCAAATGAAGGAGGTTTAGGTCCTAGTGTGTTTTTTACAATTTATGTACCACACAGTGAGTGGTTTATATTAGACAAGCCTAAATAAATGGTGACGAGTACTCCAGTAGTCCCTTTTTTCCATTCTCATTTTCTTTCCAATCTTGCTGGGAATTATTCATACAGAGGGTCAGTTTGTTATGCTCCTTTGCATCACTGTTGGCCCTCATACATGGAGGAGATATAACTTGGAGGTACTAACAAGTCTGTGAAATCATGGTCAGGACATATATCCCAAATATGCCACAATTCCTACTTCTCTATTATGGTCTAACAAAAAAGAAAATTCACCCTGAAATTTTTTACCTTGTTCTAACAGGTGTCTAGAAAGTTTCTGAAAGTACAGTAGCATACACTGTTGTTTTTATTGAATATTTCCGTAGCAAAATATGTCATGTTTCAGCTGTGAAAATCTGGGCTGAATTTATGCAGAATGTTTGTGTTTGTCTAGAAGTTTGCTATTTGGGTTTCCAATTCACAAATCCGTAAAATAACTTGTGTTACAAACAACCAAGGATTGGACCACATATTTATATAAGGATGAAGCTATGGAAATGCAAACTAAAGTTTCATGTCTGAAAAAGACAAGTCTTTCAACTCAAAAATGAATTTTGGATCAATTAGTAATCTTATATTTGATCACAAAATCTTAGAATGGTTTGGATTGGAAGGGAACTTAAAGATCGTCTAATTCCAACCCCCTGCCATGGGCAGGGTCACCTGCCACTAGATCAGGTTGCTCAAAGCCTCATCCAGCCCGGTCTTGAACACTGCCAGGGATGGGGCATCCACAGCGTCTCTGGGCAATCTGCTCCAGTGCCTCCCCACCCTCATAGTAAAGAATTTCTTCCTTATATCTAATCCAAATCAACCTTTTATTTTTTATTTATTTTTATTTTTTTTATTTTTTTCCCTGACAACGAATCCCTCCCCACCTTTCCTGTAGGCTCCCTTTAGGTGTAGGCCCCTTTGATGAATATTTTTAATTAATCCTTCTGTGATCCTATGAAGTAGTGTAAATGTCACCAGTGTTTACAAAGTAGAGTTTCAGATAGAAGACAACCACACGGATAAATCATAAACTCATGAGTAAATATAATTCCATTGACATTTTAACATAATCATGAAATTGTGACTATCTGCCTCTTTTTTTTTTTTTTTTTTTTTTCTAATCCTGCAGGAATTTTAATATTCTGGTAAAAATTAAACATAGCCTATCACTCTCTCTCAGCTGGACTTTGCCTATCTATATTCTTGCTTGTTTAAACCTGAAGTTTTTTGTTTGTTTGTTCATTTCAAATTAGTCTAGCAAAAGATTTTCAGATGATAATGGTCACATTATTATGCAGAAAAAAACTACCTCACAGAAAAGAAAAAAAAAAAAATTTTCAGCCAAGGAACACAGGCTGACAAAGGACATTCATGCACACGACATCCATGTACAGGGCATTTCTTACATTTCACATTTTCACACTGTCACTTTGTCAGCATTAGAGAAGAGTGTAATCTGAGTGGGTTGCAGCTCATTGCTGCATTGCAATAATGTCCTGTAGGCAAACATAATTTTATTTTGTGTTTCTCTTATTTGAATTCCGTTAACCAGCATCTAAGATTTAATTCCCATGTGGACTTTTGTTAATCTTTTAATTTTTCTTCATCGGTTTCATTTAAAATATGATAAAATTTTACCTGATGAGTAAAGATGAATATTCCAAACTTCCATCTCAAAAGTGAAGGAAATGAGGTTTTACAGGGGGAAATCTTTTCTCCCTGCAAGAAACCATGATAGATTCATCTCTAGCTCAGCAACTCAAATCTGTTCCGTGCCCCTAAAGCATGTGCAGCCAATTTGTCTTGCATCGAAGAACATACTATAGAAGCATCTTCACGCATGCAATACTCACAGTTTTAGTAGGGCTAAAATGTACATTAATTTCAATTATATTCTTATTGTCAATATTCTAAGTGAGATTAAAGTACCTTAATGTCATTTTGTGGGGAAGCATTCACTTGCTTGCAGTTCTTTTTTTTTTTTTTTTTTTTTTTTTTAATGGGTGAACAATAATTTATAGTGCTGTTCATTTTATTCATGTTATTCATTTACGAATTTAAAATAAAATCCCAAAAAATAAAGCTAAAATGGAATACAGATACTGTGATTAAGGTTTGTATTATTCAACAAAATAAAAGGCATAATTAGGGGAAAAATAAATAATTTCAATTAAGTAGTAGACAAAAACTTTTTAAAAAAATCTTAAGTAAACCTTAGTTTAGTAGTCATTAAGTTGTCTATCAGAAGATTTTTTTTTTTTTAAAAAAAAAAGCAAAGTGGCAAAATTCTTCTAAATTATACCTTTCAGAATAATCTGATTAACTTGACGTAAGAGATTTGGTTCATTTCTAATTTGATTGTTTTACACAAAGTCCTGCATTTATTTTATTATTAAGTAAAATATTACCATTAATATTACTATTAGTATTAACCGAGCCTTTTTGTGGCTGGTTTATGGAAGACTGTATTTGTTATGTTGAGGCTTACCTGTGCAAATTGTTACAGTTAATATTCTCTGCATGCTTTAGGGATTTTTTGTTAATGAACTAAGCTTCTCATCCTAGATAGTTGTAGAATAATCTGTCACACAGTGTAGCCCATGAGATATTAGTGCTTTTTTATATCTTTACTTGTAACTGACACACAAGCTGCGTTTCCATTCACTGGCTTTGAGATGAACATTGAGCACAGAGATGCGGAAAAGCATTTTGTCAGGAAAGAAGATCACCCATGTATGTCCCTGATGGTACAATGGTTGTCACCCTTCTGTTGGATGGAGTTGTTGGTCCCTAGATGCATTTCCTAGGGCCATCATCAGGAGTTCTCAAGTCCTGCTGCAAAAACCATGTTCTTGTGCTTCTCACTGTCCCAGTGAGGGCAGGCTTGACTGTATACAAGGCTACAGCAGAAGTTCATGAATTAACACTTGCATATGAAAGTTTTTTATTTGTCTCCAGCAGTAGGAATCATTTGGAGAGTGACATGAATCATATTACACTAGAGACTTGAACATATTCAGTGTGTCACAGCACTAGTCCATAATAAATCTACCTTCCACAAAGCTTGTGGGTTCCCTGTAAGGTGATGTTTCTATAGTTGTTTTTGCAAATTGTAAATAGTTACAAGATTTTGAAATTTTAACCCTACAACACTTTGCCAAGGGTGGAGGTTAGGAAAAATAAAAATAAAAAATTATTTCACTGGTGGTAGTAGCAGCCCCTTACATATATATGTCCAGATACTTACACATCTGTCCTTGTGGAAGAAAAAAAAAAAAAAAAAAAGTATAACTAATTACCACATTAAATTTTAAGGGTGGTAGATAGGCAGAACAGAATAAATAAATACAATTGAAGGTTTTTACTGGATATTAGCATCTAATAGCATCAAAATATGTAATTTCCTGGCATATCAAACAATGAGAAATGGTACATTATGGGCAGCTGAATAAGCACTTCTGTACACAAGCATGTGGGTTTCAGCTTGATTTTTATTTGCTATGGTAGTGGAACAATGCAAGCAAAGTCACCTTTCATATATTAATTATACATATATTTTGTTGACAATTTCTAGCATAGATTTTAAAGGAAATTTCTCCCCAGGGGAGTGAGAGAAGAGGTGACAGGACAACACAGTACGTTATAAGCCAGCAAGATATTTATGAAAGGAAATGTTACTGCCATATAAATAAATGTCCTCTGATGAGCTTTATATTGTGCATGACATGTATTTGCAGGGACAGCAGTGCTAGTGAGTAAATGAGGGAAACGGAGGGATCACTGTAACATAACGTGCTGAGGGAAAAAAAACAGAGGGGACGGACACACAGACATAGTGGCCAGGAGTGGACCTAGAGGCTGGGAGCAGGCCTCGGACAGTGTGTTAAAGAGAACTCTGGGCCCCAATTAAAGGTTTGCCTTGAAAAACTCCCCATCTACTTTTTGTATAATTCAAGACTCTCCCCCTTTTAATCACACCTTATACCCCCAGAAATGACCCGGGTGCTCTTCCTCTCCACACCCTACTTCCCATGTGGAAAATGTTCCCCAATACTACAAAGTGCGAATGTGTCTGTGTCATGTTTGATATGGGAAGATTCACAATATGAAATATTAAAACCTGCAAATTTTAATCTTCCATAAGAATAGAGAATTAAAAGTATCTGGTTTGGCCTAAATCCCTTCACATTAGGGCATTTGTTAACATGAAATGCCAGGATGATCACAGGAAGTGCTAAAAGTCATTATATCAGTTCACAGGTTGAAAATAGACACTAAAATGAAGAGACTTAGCCACATTCAAAAAATATTTGTGGCAAGGTCAGTAATTAAACGTAGGCCTTTATAGACCTATGCTGGCCTGTGTTGCCTTTTGGTCTTCAAAGAAAATAATAAAACATGTCTATGAAAACAAGATGCTCTAGGGAAAAAAATAAATAATGATAATAATAATACTGGGGAAGGGAAAAGTCTGACTTTAGATTTTTCTTGTTGCAGCTTGAAATCTTAGGTAGTTGTCTATTTATTCTTAACATTGAATCTACAATTGTAGTGTCTTTAAGATCACATTGTCAGAGTATGACCTTCATTTGGAGAGTGTTATTACCTTTAAAAGTTCACATTAGATTGATATGTTGCATGCAGTGATGTATATGTATTTGTATACATATATATGTTGATACTCAAATCTATTGCATTTGTCTCATACATTTAGTTGAGCTACGTTGTAAACTGGGCAAAAGAAAATGTGGTCTTCCATTTTCTGTAACACACTCTGGTAAATAGACTGCAAAGCTGCATGTAAAAATAATAGATTAAGGAAAGCAAGTTGTTTTAGTAAATTGAAAGTCTTTTCCACCTAAAGATGTGATATATGGTGCCAAAATGGATTAAAGAGTTCTGTATAAACCCTTAGACCACCATGGAAAAATGTCAGTTTATAATATCTTATAGCTTTCTCCTTTTCACTTTTTAGTTCACTCTGTGAAACAATATAATCGCCGCTTGTAAACTGCAGAGTAATTTACTCGTTGTCAGTTAAGGTCGTAACAGAAATCTACTTTGTTTAACAGCTCATAAATCTATTTTTTTTCCTCCTGTTGTTGTTATCAAGGTAAGCACTAGCTGGTAAGGCAAGAGAAGAAACAAAACCCCAAAGCAACTAATCCCATGCTGCTCCATGTAGCGATTTTAAATTAATACATGTTCTACAATATATGTTCTAAGTGTAGACTGTAACTTGCAGGAGTCTGGCCTTACTATTCAAATGTAGAGCATGCATGTTCTACACACACACATAAATACTATTTTTATGCCACAATCTTGTCATTTTTCAACTGCGTCACCTTACAATATAACATTTGGTATTGTTACTGAAAAGCTGGAATGCACTGATTTAAATACTTTTTCTACCAGTCTATCTGCCTTGGGTAATGTTTATTTTCAATGCCTAGTTATGCCCTCTATTTCATTTAAATTTATAATGAAATTATTATGCATAGTTAACTGGTAAAACTTGAGCATCTGAGTGGATTAAAAAAATAATAATAATGACAAATTAGATTTTAAATCACAGGGAATTTCAGTTTCCAATCCTATCAATTCCACGTGTGTAGTTTATTATATTCCTGGAGACAAATGCATTTAACATGCTGACAAGTTCAATTTCCTCACAGCTTTATTACACAAATTACTTATTACAAGGGAAAAATGTCAAATGCCAACTATGAGCATGTCTTTTGAGCAAAGCCACAAGGCTATTAGTAGAAAAATCTAGTCATTTGGTTTTGATGCTGGCACCAGCAATGCTATAGCTACTTTTTCCTACCCCAGTTTGTCTCACTCTTCCAGTCATTCAGTGCAATCACTCTTTCCCCTGTTGCTTGTTTAGAATTTATTGTGACAGTTGTATCCTAAAATATATAAGCTGTTTCTGGATTTTTCTTTACCCATCAATATCTTTCAGAAATTTGCCTTAATAACCATCTGTCAAATATAACAAGCAAAAGTCACTAAGGCATGCCATAGTTGCATGAAATATATATTGTGTCACGTAGAGTTGATGTGACTAGCTAACTTCTCTGGTCACCCAACCAAAGTTAAGAAAATATCGAATATTTTTCAAGGGTAAATGTCTCAGGATGGTTAATGCAGGCTGAATAGTGTATTAGCTTAGGAATGACAGTTTGCCAGAGTTGTAAGAACTTTAGTAAGAACTCAAGCTCATTTATTGTGAAAGCTGGATTTGGTTGAGAATCAGGTATCAGGCATTTTTGGCCTGCTTAGCTATTCAAACAGGAACACCTCTAAGTCAATCTTCTGTCACCAGGTGCTTTCCATTAGCAGAAGTTTTTGGACTTAACTGTCTCCTGTTTTTTTTTTTTTTTTTTTTTTTTTTTTTTTAAGATTTCGGTTAATTTTCCTTTTTCTACACCTAATCATAATTAAGTCATGTACCATCTTAAACAAGAATTCTATACAAACAATTGACGTGATTTTAATGACATGATTTAAAGAAAAAACAAACAAAAAAACCTCTCACACAACCCATTCTACTATGCAATATATTAATCCTTAGGTATGTCAAATTCAGTGAGATGGCAAGTGGTGATACAATGCCTCCATTGTCACTGAATTGTCTATCATTGTACAAAACAGATTTGAATGTGATAAATGTCAAACTCTGTAACGCTGTATATGGGGGGGGTGGGGGGGGTTCTTTCCATGTTAAAAAAAAATTGACTAAATAAAAATTCACTGAGCATCCACAAGAGTAATAACATTGCATAACAAGAGTTATGATTTCCATCTGAGGATGTGAAGCTTCATGAGAAAGGGAGAGAACACAGGGTCTTTTTATCTTGTCTAGGCAGGATCAATCATTCCTCAGTTCTTTGTTTCTAATTTACTCCATTCAAGCGGTGCACTGGTTTTATTAGAAATGTGTTTTGCAATATCTGACCTAATTTTCTCTTGCTGCCATTTAAATTCCTTCCCCTAATCACACTGAATGTGATGAAATGGATTACTTCCATTCTTTTTCATCAACCTTTGTATATTTAGAAAAAGAAATGGCAACTACCATCATACTTTTAGCCTTCTTTTCAGTTCAACAGCCTGAGCGTGCTCTGTCTTTCATGTCAGGCCTCCTTTTTGATGGCACCATGGACATCCTGGCTATTCAAAATGGAAGCTTCTTGACTTTAAACACTTCTGTCTCACATTTCTAAAGGGATCACCTGTCTCCTGCGAAGGTGATTGAACTTTCTGATGCGTAAATGGGAATTCAGTCCCTAACAACCTCATTCCTAATCACACACGGTGTGATCGCTTCGGAAATAAAACAGAAAAAACAAGTGAAGAGCTTGATTAGAACTAGTACAGCATGATGAAAGCTTCAGATACTATCCTGGTTTCGTACTGCAGTCATCACTGATGGAAAATCATTAATTATCCAGGCAATATTTTATTATTTGATCTATTTCTATCTAGGCTTGTAGCTGGACAAGGTTCAGACATTCAACGGGGATAATTAATTGAAAACTAACCTTTCTGCTGAAATCAGCTGGCCTTTCATTAGCAATAAAAGACCTGTCCTGCAGGCTTTGAAAATTAAAAGAAAATCTACTTCATCTTAGATCCAGGGTGTTCTGTCATCCAGTCATCATGTTTAACTGGATGGTTACAGAAGTATCCAAATATACTTATTTTTATTTCTATTTCATTGAATTTGGATTTTTTGCCTTTTTTTTTTTCCTTAGACTTTTGCTCTCAATTTATAATACGGATGAATGTTTTGCAAGCAACTGAATAGATTACTGACAACTGAATTAAAGATCACATTATTGTGCAACTTTTTAAGAACTCAACTTTTGTATCTTGTTATGTTAGAATGATTTTCACATGTCTTATGATGGTTTGCATGTGTGAATTGTACTCTCAGATGTTGCTGAGCTCTTTGTAAGTATGATTAAGGAGATATTAGAAGTCCAAATTATAGAGAATTAACTGTCCTTTGATCCAAATGCTGGCTCCCTCAAGTAAGTTGCCTTTAGAAATGAGCTTTTGTTGTTCAGATTGCCAGCAGCAAGAGCAGCCAGCACAAAAGCTTAAATACATCTTAATTGTCATGATTATTCTCTCCTGATTTAAGAAACTCTTGCTCCCAGTTCTGTTCTGTTTAATGTGGCAGAGAAACATCTTACGAGTCCTTTAAAGCAATACTGTTGCTGGACTTCGTGTCCCTAGTTTGGATCTTTCATGACTGATGCTTGAAAGTGGAGGCTACTGAGGGCAGTAAGTTAAAGTGTGCATTTGCAGCTACAAGCGTGTTCAAAACTCTCTCATCTCTGAGTAGATATGAGACAGCAGACAGCAGCCTCACTTGAGGCACTGGATGCCTGAGATTAACCAGGGGAGTTCCAGCTGAGAGTATAACTACTCTGAACTTCCAGCCTTTCCTTTGAACACCTATCATCTTACAGAAATTTTACCATCATGGTTCCCTTAAAATGTCACTGTTAAAGTCTCCAGAGGGGTCCCATTTGATCACTTGGAGCCTTCCAGACCTGTTCTAGATACAAAGATTGCACTGATGATAATTTTCAGACAACTTCTCCTGGCTCTCATCTCTTGCCTCACTCTCTCCTGCCCTTTAAATTCAACTTGCAGAAGAAAGTGAGTATGTTCGAGCCCAGAATATGTTCGAGCCCAGAGTATGTTCTGAGTTTTTGGTGGTGAAGACCCAGAGCTGTTACACGCAATGAAGCTGAAGGGAACTGACTCCATATCCTGCAAATATGTGCACTCAGATGGTGACCGATAAATACGCATGCAAAGATAGGAAGTGGCTAAAGATCAAGCCATCAAGCTGCATGATCCATCGCATTTTCTTCTAGTGCTTCTATCAGTTTTCTAGAGCAAAATTTTATCTTTCCATGTTTTAAAATTGCATCATATTTATGTAGCAGTTCGTGATTTTTATTTATTTATTTTTAAATAATGGTTTCACTTCTCTCCTTCACAGTTTATGCCAAAGACATCCAATCACCATGCACTGAAAAATGGAAATATGAAAAATATTACATGAGAAAAGAACATGGTAAGTAAGACTTATCATAACTTTGTATACAGCTAAAGCACAAATGACATGATCATGAAGCTCTATTTATAACCCATCAATGCTGTGTTCGTCATGTTTTTTTTTGTTTGTTTGTTTCTTTGCTTTTTCCCCCTCTAATGTCATCTTTCCAAAATGTGGTTGCCTTGATGTCTCTCTCCCTTGGAAAAATGTATGAGCGTATGATATCAAACATTTCTCCATTTTTCTTTCCTTTTTGTTTTAAATGTTACCTTCTTATCATGTATTTCAGAAAGGATCTTGAAATGTTTCCTTGTAAAACTGACCTTTCTGAGCAGTGGCTGGCAGATAGTGCTCTTTGATATACTCTAACCTAATAATCCAACTGCCCAAGGTGGATTTAAAATGAAATCTTGGTTCCTATAATAGAATTGCTACTTTAAAATATACATGAACAGGCCGAAGATTCAGCCTGGGCCACAGAAACACCATACAGAATTCCTTCTTGTGTTCTGCATTATTTTACTCCTCCCACCTCCTTTTCCTTCCATATTAGACTGTGTACTCTAATATTACACCAACAATGGTGATAATGCAATGCCATAGGGTACAGCCAAATTATATTAAGACTTATGTGGCATCTGTGCATATTGATGAAATTGTCTAAAACTTGAGAAATTCTCTACCTAATTTCACCACAGTATAACAGAAAAACTGCCAGAGAAGCAGAAAAATAAAAGGTGCTAATGATGAGTTTTTATTATTTTTGTTGGGTTTTGTACTTGGTGAATGATGTATGCTTAGTTTCATGGTTTATGCTTTTCTTCAAATAATGACAAAAACATACAATGATTTAACTCAAGATCCAAAATAAAAATTGAGCTATGATAACTCTGGTAGCTAAAACCCTTCTTTTTACCACTTATTTTAAATGCTGATTTTTTTCAGTTATTGGAAGTTCAGTAGAGATAGATGAGCTTACTATGATTAAATAAAAAGTTTAGACAACAATGTGTTTGAGATAGCAGTGGAGTTATAAAGGTGGCTTTTCCCTGTGCTTCTGGGATCCTGTATTTTTCCAAATTATCTTGTAATCTGGGGCCAAAAATGACTTTCCTCCACTTCTCCATGTTTGGTTTGGATGCCAATCTGCAACCAGCACCTGTGTTTGCCACCACAAGGCCTGATGCTCCCTTGGACCCTCTTGTCACTGTGTTAAGAAATCCATTTGGAAACAATCCTTTTCTCAGACACTCACCATCATCTGGGGAGGCCTGTGAAGCAGTTACCACCTCTCAGCTGGGTTTCAGTAATGACCTTTAAGAGGGTAGAAAGGAAACCATGTGGGTCACCTTGCATTTCTGTCAGTGATGCAGTGCAGGCAGTTACTGAGCACCAGCTTCGTGGGAGAAAGTTCCGTTTACCCTTACTCCATGGTAAGTGGTTTCCGTGTCCCTCTCCGTGTGAGATTTACCCACCTTTGTTGGCTGCTCGTTATTTTCTAGGTCACTGGAACTAATTTCTAGCATAGTCTCTTATGATTCAGTTGCACCAGACTTCAGAGTTTGCGTTATCTTCTTCCTCTTTTCCTAGCCCTTAAGAAAGTGATTACTAAGTCAAGTTTTGTAGCAGGTTTTAGACTGCTGGGCTAGAGACTGTTGGTTTGTTGTTTAATCCATTAGTATGAATTTTACATTTTATGTAACTGTTTATTTGCCATACTTAAAATTGTCAAGGGCTTTCAAAGCATTTTTGAAGTGTATTGAAAGAGTATGTAAATAAAGATTGAACAAACACATTCAGGGACTGGGAACTAGCATTGAACAGGGTGGCAGGAGAAAGGCAAAGGAAGGACACCTCTCCCTTATTCCAGGCATTTGGATGAAGGGAGTGAAAACTTTATTCTTAAATTTCAAATGGTTTCTCCAAAGATGACATCTGTTCTTACTCATTTCTAGCAAAATACATAGGGCACTAGAGAACTGTGTAAGTACAGCTGTATTGTGATATGTTTATTCTACAGTCACTGATATAAGTAAGAGTTTGTGCTTGTCTTTAAGGGAAAAGAATCAGGCAGCTAATCAGCTAATTGGCAACTTGCTTAATGTTTTGCCTGCTTAACTCCATTATTAGGGAAAGGATCCCTTGCAGTGTGTATTGATGTGTCTAAACAATCAATAAATGAAACATCTAATTTTTAAAAAATCAATTTCTATGTCACACGGCAATCTAATTAATTGTAGTTAGGAACAGATTGGGATTGATTAGTGCTCATTGTACTTAATGCTACTTTCTCTTCTTATTACTCAGTAATATTGCTTAAAAAAAGGGGTGGTGTGGTGGTTGGGGGAAAGCGTTTATTTTTTCCATTGCTGCAAGAATAGAAGTATTTCCAATAAGTAAAGTTTCACGTCAAAACTCTGAAGAGGTTAACCATTATCTATATATCATTTCTATAAGATGTTCAACAGCTATTTGTGAAAGCTAAGCACACAAAATTTGGATACAGATTTATTTCAAAAGTTTAGCAGTCCGTTTTACCCCAGCTGTGTGGGGAAATTGTATGGGAGGTCTAGAGTACAACAAGTTTAATAATTGCCTACATGTTCATACATTGTAATACATGTTACAGGTATGTGCTAAGTACATCATTTCCGTGACTCTTTCAGATGGCCAAATTAAATTTTCCCTCAGGTTTGTCAGACCTTTAGTTGAAATGAATTTGATGTGTAGAGAACAGTTTTTCCAAATTTCCAAACGCTTCTCTGAGCATAGGAAGTTTGCTCAATGTTCTAGAAATCTTTCAACCAGTCCTTTAAGAGTACTCTCTTAGTTTTGCTATTTTTTTTTTCTATTAATTTTGAATGTAATTGTTACACAAAGCCATCGGAATGTCTTGATTTTCTTTCTGCTAGAGCATTAATTTTCTTTCTGTATGCTGAGTTTCCAACAGAAGTGTTTCCTTGGTCATGTCAAAAGAGGAAAATACTTGGTTGGGTAAATTATCATAACTGTAGTTATACATAGGAATGGGTGCAATACAAGAAAAAAAAATAGCAGATATGAGATATGCAATTGCTCCCTAGTGGGAGTGGAGAGGTTCCAAAATTCTTTTTTACATGTCCCAAAAGAAATGACAGAGAAACTCTAGAAAATGGCTAAGGGGAAACTGATGTGATAATCACTGAATGAAAAGCTACAAACATTGCTGATTCAAGGCTTCTTGTGGCAATATTTGGCAGAGAATAGAAGTGAAAGAAAGTTGGTGAGAACTGGTATCTTGTATTTTCTTTCAGAAATTTCATGATGACAATTTTAGGGATAGAAAAATCTAAAGGTTGGGCATTCTGGCTATATTTATAACCCACAATTACAAACCCATTTAAAATAAATTATGATATTTTTGTTCTTTACCATCAAGTTAATATTATCTATTACTTTGAGTCCAAAGCAGATTACTTATTCAGGCTTTGATTTCAAGCATGGACTGTTCCAGTAATGTTTATAATGCTTTATCTAACACTACCTTTAAAAGATACATAGTGCTTGTATTTTAATGGTCTTTAAATACCCATCGCTATAATTTATTTGAGTATACACTTGGTTAGCTTTCTTTTCAAGTCAGAAGAAAAATGCATTAGGCTTACTGAGTTTATATTCACGTCTTTGATGGTGAAGTACTAATCTATTTCTTTCAGCTTTCACAGCCAATAAATGCTCAATATGGTAGGTCAAGTATTAAATGTTAGTTGAAGATTCCTGCTGCTTAAATACAGATTTGTGTTTTTATTTTACTATGCTACCTTACCATGTTGATAGTCTCATTATTTGATAATAGCAGGTTCACCAGGCATATTATGTAAAACTTAATATTTTGGGGGGTAGGGGAAAGAATAGAAATTTTCACTGCCTGTTACAACAATAGATATCTGTAAACAGATGTTGGAAAAATATGACTGTCTCCCTTACTGCTACCTAGAGAAAGTTGAGGAAATAACTATTCACAGCAGTTTTCTATAAAATTCCTGTATCTAAAAATAAAATAAAATATATATATATATAAAATATATATCCCTACAATATGTATACATCAAGGAATTAATAATGAAAAAGGATTGATACAGTCTAATATCTCAATCTTTCGTCTGGTTTGGTACTGAGTGGAAGTTTTTACCAGTAAAGCTGTGCATCTGACTGGGAATTTGGAGGAAAAGAGTAAAGCTATCTTTGTGAGAGTAAAGATATCTTTGTGATGCATGTCAAATATTCAGTTTATTAGCTACAATAGGTGACATCAATGCTCACCCCATCTATTCCTACACTGGGAAGGATTCCATGAATTTTTCTTTGAAATGTTTTATAAAGGACTCGGCAGGTCTCACGCATGCCCTTTTGTGGCCTTGCAGGGTTTTTATAGGAGTGAAAGGATTTTTCCACTTTAAAGCTATTAATTTTAATTGCATGAGATAATTGAGCTATAAAATAATACCCACATAGGATTGATTTTCTTCAACTGCACAAAGTGAACATAGACATTCTTCATATTCACTGTTAACAAGTTTAATTCTTCTGCAAAGTAGAAACTTCTTCAATGCACATTGCAGTCTGACATTATGAAGGATGCAAAATTTTCATTATGATGAGAAGAAGATTGTATTTGAAAATAAACTGTTTTCTAGAGATATACTTTTGAAATTGATTTATATTGCTCCTGCATTGCACCTGTAGAAGATTTCAGAAGTATACAGTGTTTGATGTTGGGTATCAGTTATCAACACTGATTTGAATAATAAAATCAAAATGTTAACTGTGGCATTATTATTTGCTATCCCTGAAGGGCACTGTATTTACAGTACAGCAATGTATAAGCATTTCTTAATAATTGCATTTGGCGTTTTAAAGTGTACTGATGATAAAAAAGATGTAATGAAAATATCTTTGATTACAATGTCCTTTTCTTATTGAAGACTTCAGCAGAATATAGTGGAAGCTGCTTTACTGAATTTGCTATAAAATTTTTAGAGCACACATTAAAATTAAAGATAGAAAAGAAAAGCTTTATTGAAATGTGTACATGTTCTACTGAATGCTAACAAATATAGTAGCATTTCTGCAGGGCAGTTTTTTATCTTGAATTATTTTCGGTTCAGGAAAATAAACATTAAATATATACTTGGCCTTTTTTTTTTTTTTTTTTTTTTTTTTTTAAGAGCACAGCATTGCGTTGGTATGTATTGAATTATAATGGTGGTATATCCCCAGTAGGGCTTGAATTCATTAGCATTTGATATTGGTGTTTGGAACAAGACCCAACCCAGCAACCCCAAGTTATTTACTGCAGTGGGTGTTGGGTCAGACACAGACATGAAGCTAGGGAGCCACAGGCTGCCTTCTGCACACTCAGCCTGCCTCAGGTGCTGGCCTAGACTAAAGGGAAACCTCCAACCAACGCCCCCCCTCCCTAAATAATTTTGCAACTGGGCAGTTCTTTGACTGTTTTATGTAAATTCTTGTGTTTGCACAGGGCGGGCTGCTGTTTCACTGCTCAGGGGTGGCTTGTGTTGCTGTTGAACTACTGAGCCATAAAACCATTAGATTCTAGGTGCTAATGTTCCTCTGTAAATACTGACAGACAAAAGCTGTACCCTTAGAGCATATTCTACATCACCATGTTCGCTGTTTTTCTCTCAGAGAATTCTTCCACTGGGTTACAGCAGCAGCAAGGGCACATGTTAGTGCTGCACACAGGAGGCCACGTCTGGGCCAAGGCCTACACATGCTGCTGTAACAGATAAATATGGAAGTAGATGTAATGTGATCTTCACATAAAGCTTGCAGGATGTGAGCACCTTTAACGAGAAGTGGTTTTGCTGATACTAAGTGCTGTCAGCATGGTTGTACAGTTTTATGTCGTTCTGTACCCTGGGTAATATATTCCCTGTGCCGTGCTGCACAAGTGGGCTGCATTCTGTCTGCTTGGTTTTCCTGGCTGGGAGCTAGTCTTCAATTTCTCTCAGTTTTCCACTTTCTGTGGCAGTTGATTATATTATAAGCTGGATCCTACTGACACTGAATTAATCACCAAATCATCTGATTTAGAGACATCAGAATAAGGCCTTATGTTCTTCAATTAGGAAAGCAGTTGCTCACCTTACTGCCTTCAAAATGCTGTAGTAGGAGTCCGCTCAACATTTCCACACTTCTCTCCCTCCCTCCCAAAATGATTTCTTTTTTTTTTCTAACCTTTCCATTAGCCTGCTGCTTACCCTTCAGCCTGGGAGATGCATGCTCAAATTATGAATGTTTGACATTTGAGTGATCTTGTTTAATTTACAAGTATTTCTAGCATTTGCCTGATTCCTAGCCTAAGCAATGCTTATGCAGTAGTATGTAAAGACATACATACTTGCTGAAGTGAGCCCCCATACTGGAGATGCACAACTAGTTCTGTATGATCAGAGGAGCAGTTAGCACAGCCCTGAGCTGCTGTGGTACAGGGATGTTGTTCTGAGCTAATTTGAGAGCGGTGTTTCGTGTGTTTCTTTGCCGCATGGCTCAGCAGGGAAATGTCTGGGCTTAGTCTTCAAGGAAAATCACTGGAATGAAACACTTGTCAGTGGGCTTATCCCGAGCTTTCCTAAAACCTCTGTGTAACTTCACTGAAAACAGGCTAAAAATAAATAATAATAATAAAAAAATCAACTTTGCTCCCTGGAGTTACATTTACATTAATTTGCTGTGTATTTAGCTTACAGGTAAAAGGCAGCATTAATAAAGATGTAACTGGGCTCTTAGTACTGCATAATTCACTCTCTTGTGGTGAAGACCATTGGATATCCGTGAGATTCAATGGAAAAGCAGTATGTCAAATGCTTGTTAAACTTCGTATCTAATAAGTTATTAATGTACCTGTTTCAAAAGGTCAGTGTTAGCACTTGTTTTGTGACACCCCAACATTAGACTTAGTATTCCTGATATAGATGATTCCTTAGTATTCCTGATATAGATTTTTTGGTAAGGTTTCTCTCTGGGTGTTCCAGAGTTAGGTATAAACAGATTAAAATCCTAAAAAGAGATAAAAGCTAAAATTATTTAAATAGAAAGCGTAAAATTAATATAAATATGTATGACAGTCAATTTTATTATTTGTTTCTATACAGAAAAAAAAAGTGTGGGATGGATAAATACATTTCTAAATGCTAAAATTATCAGTTCTAGAGACTGAACATTCAGTAGGGCTTGAAAATTGCTAAGAAAGTATTTCCACTCCAGTTGCATCCAGTAGGAATTTTGGAGGCTTTTTGTAAATAGATCAAGTGTTTGTATCTTCTGTATAAAAGAAAACAGAACAAAGGGAAATAAATGACAGAAATATGGCAATTTACAATGAACAGGAAGTATGGAAACAAGTATGCTAGCTGGTTATATCATTTTGTTGTTGTTGTTTTTTTTTTTTTTTTTTGCTATGGCATTTAATAACCAAAACCTAACACATTTTAAACTATTGCATGATTCATTACTTGCTGCTTGCTTCATATAATGAAAATATCTAAAATATAATAGTTTTTGGTTAATTTTCAGTGCTACTTTTATACAATTATTCCATTTGAGGAATGAGAAATATAAAAGTGGTACGGCGTTAAACAGTTCAAGTTCAGACTTTGGCTACTAAACCCCTGGACCAGTAAACTCATGCCAATAGGGAACATTTTAGTCTTTTATTAGTTACATTAAAAAATAAATAAATAAATGAGAAAGTTGAAAGAGTTGGGTGGAAAATATACAAAATGAGGATTTTTTTTTAATACCTTCTCTTTTTCCACTTAGTTGCCAACTTTAAAAACAACACAAAACAAAAAAAATCAACAAGGAAAATGCTGGTTTTACAGTGTCTTTAAAAGATATTAGAAGATGTGTATAAGCTACACCTTCTGGCAGAAGAGAAGTTCAGATGAGTTGGAGCTCTTGTTGTTAAAAAGCTGACAATGTTACAACATATTAGCCGTCAGGACTAGACAAAAATGGGGAAAAGGAATAGGTCTGAAGCACAGCTTGCACTTACTTTCTTACTCATCCTGGGGCAGGGCATAGTCAAAGACTTCATTTTATATCTCATTTCTGCGGCATGTACCAGATGGAACATATAGGTACACACTCACTCTGAGATGTTCCTGTTGTGCACTAAAATCCACCCACCTTAGGGGTGAAAATGCAGCAGCTGTTCCTTGCTGGTATTGCTACAGGATCATTTTAGAGCACCGACGCTCTTGGAGAATATACTGTAGTGTTCGTGTAGCTCTTCATACTATATTTCTGAAAAGGAAGAAAAAAAAAAAAAGAGGCCAATCCTTTTTCAGCATTAGAAGTGTTTGAGTGAATGCATTTTTATAGCTACATTTCAGATTATGCAAGTGTAATATCAAGTTTTTCAAAGCGCTTTTTGTCTTTATGGAAATCTTGACATCGCTTTTCAAATAGGTATCTCCTTTTTATTGTAGTACGGCAGGTGTATGATACACACCTATCAGATCATCCATTTTACATTATGACATTATGTGCTGAGTATGACCGATTCTTCCTATGGCAACTTACTGCAATGCATCCCTGACCCTCCTAGAGGAGCGGCTGGTTTGGCAGTTTAAGCAGTCTCACCTCTGTCTATTAAGCCACCTACTTTTCCCTTTCCCTCCAGCCTTCAGACAGCTGGTTTGTATGCTGCATGGAGGGAGGATCATCTTAGAGCTGAATAAGTAGGTGAATGATTATATTTAAGAGAGAATGTTTTACTGAGGTCAGAATAAGGAAAAGGGTTGATAACCACAGGCAGGGAGGACTGTGGCGAGAGCATTTGCTTGGACAGAAAGCAGGATGGATGCTGTTTAACTTGATGTGAATCCCTGGCCTCAAATGAAAGATGAAATGTGATTGTGGAAGAGTATTTTAAAAAAAATTAACTATCAGCTGTCTGGTCTAGATATCTTGCTAATCTTCTTTCGAGTCCAAATGACGCCATGATTCTTGGGCTCATTTTATATGATTAAAAGATGAAGGAGTTTATACTACAGCGTGTTGAGTATTCCCAGTTCCCCATACGCTTGCCTGGACTTCAGAGTACCTCTATATTGATTTTCATTCTTATTGTCCAGTATGTTTTCTGAGTGAAATATTATTTTCCTAGCTTAATTAAAGAAGAGTCAAAAATTGCAGAAACACTACAATTTCATTGCAAGCTGGCTAACCACCATGCGGTGCAAGGTGAGAGGATCCGTATTCTGTGGGGTCAGCATCACCTGTCTGGTGAGGGAGGCAGGAGCTGTGTGGAACCAACGTGTTCCAATACCCGGAGGCTGTTATAAACCAAGTCCATCTGGTGCTGCTGCTCCACAGATTCAGATGCTGCTGAATGAAGTTTCCACAATTAAAACATTTTGAAGAATGGTTCCGCTTCCCTAGGGCTCTCAGACTTGAAGACTTCACCCACTGTGGGATCTAGAGTAGAATCTGGGCTCAAAGTCTTGTTTTTAACACTCCTCTTGACTTTTGTGGTGGTGTCTCCTGGGAACGTGGACAGGAAATCACCACATAATTTACTCAGTTCTGTTCAATGCAGTGGTTACTAGAGGAGAAACCCTGTGAATGCTTCACTTTTCCATTAAAATGAATTTTGACAAGTGCCCAGAAATATGCCTGAAACTTTAACCTTTCATTTGTAGGCGAAGATAGATACCAGCAATACAGATAAAAATGAGATGGTGACTTTGAGCAACATGACAAGAGACTGTAAATCTTAGGCTTGGCCTTGTGCTGCAGAGAAGATTGCAGTCTTAATTAAAAAGTTTTTGAGTGGCTCTCTAAGCAAGCCAATGACTCTTGTAGTTCTCATGCATCAGGGTATTTACCTGGAAAGCCCAGTCAGTCCGTCCTGGGCCTGAATGAACTCTAAATGAGGCAGACTTATGTAATCTGAACACGTATATTTGAGGAACGCTCAACCTTTAATTTGAGACCAGCTATTTCACTAGATGGGGAATTCAAGGCCATGTTTCCCACCTCCAGAGGGGGTGCGCACAGCTCGGTGGGGCACCCCATCCTGCCCATGCCTGAACGTGGTGAAGAACAAGCTCAAGAATCTTGAGACAGCACAGCGAGAGCTGGAGTGTGCAGCCTGCAATTTGGGCATTTAGCAGAGGCCTGAATTTCATCTCCTCCTCCCTGGGGTGCTAATGGATTTTGTGGCACCATTCCTGGATAAAACAAATAAATTGTTTCTCTTTGGAGCTGAGTAGTAGTATCTAATGCTTGCCCTATGAGGAATTTATGTTAACGGTGATATATTTTGCAGTCTTCACTTACTGGGAACAAGCTTATTGAAATATCAGGACAAGGCTTATTTTGCCTATTGCATTTGTGAAGAAGAGCTAAGAGAAGATTTTGAAACATACCACCAGTAATCACTGCGAAACTTTAAGCACTTTAGAGTGCAGAGTAATTATTATAGCACAAGGCTGTTCATTTTTCAGAATATTGCATTCTGTTTCTGTTGAACTCAGTAGGAGTTTTACTTCTTTTCCTTAAAATCACCAGGATTACAGACCATGCATTATCTAAATCTGTCCTTTGCAGGCAGAAGTTTACTTAGAGGCTGAAAGTAAAGTAGGATTTTCATCCACCCCTGTTCCAGATTAGCAGCAGCCAAGGCAGAGAATGCTTCTTTCATACAGTCTGGTCTTGTTGCAGGGGTGCACAGTGCCCTGTTTAGGACAGCCTCAAATTAACTCATATTTTGGGACACCCTTCAAAGGTAATACCAGTTGGGGATACAATCAGCCCTATGTGCCATAACAGGTTAAATAAATGAAACAAAACAAAAAAGTAAAAAATACCAACCAACCAAAAACCTATTTTAATACCTAAGTTTTATAGGGGAAAATGTCTAATCACAGTGACAACCTTTCTTTCAAGTGCAGCACAGCAAACCAACCTGGGATATCACAGTTAACATTCCTCAACCATATATGTGTATTTGATCTCATACTGTTTCAAACTGCTTATTTTAAAAGGGGAATTATTTTGACTGGCTCCACTTGAAGAAATGTGCTTTGGAGCCCACAGTGAAGATGAAGTGAACTAACTTGACATGTCCCCTAAATGTCACCCTGAGATCTTTAACAGAGCTTTAACACCTGGAGAGTTTTAACCGAGCTGAGAAATAAGTCAAGGAGAAAATGGTGTGAGATTAACATACAAGTTATTTTACACCCTAATGCTTTGTGGCACCGATGACTACCTTGTGCTGTGGAGCCAAATGCTGCAGGCTTGAGACAGGACATGCACTTTTACTGCTCTCCAGATAGATTTTAGCTAGTGGCAGGACTTGTCCTGCATAGGTACTGAGGCATCAGTTAGAAGCAGCTTTTACATTGGTGTCTTTGTGCATGCTTTTCTTTCCAGGAGCTATCTTGCCCATAGTATATAGCATAAGTGTGCGTGATGCTGCGCTTGATGGTTGTGGGTTAGCGCATTTCATGACTTCATCCTGCTTTGCTATTAAGTGCCTTTTTTTTTTAAAAAAAAAAAAAAAAAAAAAATCCATTAAGCCCACTAGCTCCATTACTTTAATATTTTCTTCTGAGGGTTATTCCATGTGTTGTTTCCACATTACATTTTTGTTGCTTTGAAACTGCCAATAGTCTGGCACTTTTCAATTGATCCCTATGTTTGAAGGCCTCGTTATGCACAGACCGGTTCAAGTAAATACAGGTAAGTAGCTTTAAATGAATTTGAAAGATGATTGCTTTGGAGTCAAGACAGATTAACAACTTAAGGAGCTTTTATGTGCAGTTTTGGGAAGGTTTGGTTTAACATCTGGTGTTGGACCACAGCTGCGCTACGGTTGAGGCATCATTCTTAAGTTGGCTACTTGGATCTCCTGATCTTTCTGATGTACCTTCCATCTATATTCAATTTGTACCATTGTTATGTAGCTGTGTATTCCTTTTCTGGATTTGTTCGTGTAGACCTTAGAAAACCTCAGAGCTCTTTTGAAATTAAAGGCACTGTCTGAGCTACTACAATCTAAAAAGCATCTGTAAAGTGGTACTTCCCTTAAAGACTCAATTTGTAGCACCAAGCTCATCCTCCTTGATAATTTTTCTCTCTTCCACTAAGCTGTCAGGCCCAAACAAAATTGAACCAAAAGCCATTTCAGAGTTTTGGAAATGAATACCTTAACTTTGCTGTTTCCTGTCTTTCCATTATGTACTCCAATAGTACAAGTAGCATGACTTTAGACATTTGTTTCTGGCAGGACAATTGTTACAGCAAGGTGAAATAATGACTTGGAAAATCTAACTGTGTAAGGTTTATATATAAAAAAGTCAGTTTTTCTCCAGGATCCCGAAGTCCAACAGATTGATACAAAAAGGCAATTCCTCCTCTATGTAGCTTTCTGTAGAGTTCAGCTTGAGTTCTTTAGTAGCTCTACAAGTACTACTGCTATGGCAAAAGCAGTTGGTGTGAGTTTGAGAAAAAGCAGAACTGTTCACTGTTTGGAAATTAATAGGCACTGTATTATTAAGGAATAAAATGCAGAGACTTGAATTATCCTATGTGGGATGAATTAAAGACAAACATCATAAGCTCGAACTGTATGCAAAACTTAATCAGAAAATTTATCTATTGACTTTTTAGATACTTTGACTTACTTTTTAATTATTATTATCCCTATGCCCCCCCACTGCCAAAACCAAAACCTTGCCACGTAAACCAAATACATATTATTAACCTATTACAGCAGTAACATTTTGGTTTTCTTTTGGGCTCCCTAAAGGTTTTGCCCCGATTCTACAAGAATATATCCTTAAATGATAAGGTTGATCAGAACTGTAGACAGTAATTCAGATGATCTTGCACAACTGTATTGTACAAAACGTTGTTTGTACTTTCTTATCTCAGCTGGAGTTACTCCTGCGTGCAGAGGATATGCTTACTTTGTTCCCCTAGGCAAGTCTGACTAATGTGCACCAGTTTTTTCATCTTTATTATTTTCCTTTGTCAAATAAGGTGCAATGAGCGTTAGGACTTGCTAAGTATGGAAGAAGCAGCTAAATCCCAACTATATCCTCTGTATTAGTATTGCTTGAATAGTTTATTCAATGAATACTCTGATGAACTCCTGTGAATGCATGCCATATTACTTTAAGGAAATACCCAATTAAGAAGCTTCATACAGCTGTCAAATATCACATACCTCATTCAGTTTTTGCCGTGGCATTATATTGGGAAAATTACCATTGAAATGACTGAAGTTACAGTAGGTAAAGCTACAGTAAGAGCAGTTCCAGCCCTGAGAGGACAAAAAATGAGCATTAATTAAAAACACAGTTTTTAAATAATACAACATTGTCTTGTATGGTATACAGGGCTAGAAAGAAGGCTTCTGGATGCTGGGTTTGTTTCTAAAATGTTTAATTAAATATTATCAGGCTAAAGATTAGTTTATTCCCACAAAAGCTTCCCTGGATGACTATTTTACAAAAAGCAAACAGTATTTAAGGGAAAAAAAAAATCAAATCCTAGCTACTGTTATGATTCCCTGATGAGTCTGTATGTAGATGAACCCTAAAAACACATAAAAAGGAATACAGCTAGGGGCATATGCTTAGAAAGAAATGAGGGGTGTTGTGTGCATGTTCAGAATTGCAGATCAGCTAATTGAATGCTTCTGGCTACAGGGAAAGAATAGATGAGAATTTAAATAGAGTAATAGTGCAGTCTGCGACCATGAAAGCATAAAGGTGGAGAAGCAAATCACTGAGAAGCACACAGCTCTTACTCATATCTCTGCATGCAGGAAGAAAAGATATAACCCAAGGCTGAGCAACAGCATGTAGTTGATTTTAGAAGTTTAATGCCAAAATGTATGAATGGTTTCTTCCTCTCTTTTCTTATTGCTCTGGTGGTGAATATGAGCTTAACTTAGTTTGCACTGAAGACAAATTGCAGCAAATGTGAATATTTCTTTTACAGGTGCATAACTTGGATAACTTCTTTATTCTATCACTTATTCTCAATTTTTGTCCTCTGCCAAAGTCTTGCTATGTTAGCCAGAACCGCTAGCTAAATGCAGAATTCACTTGTAGCTTGATTTGAATGCCTGGATCTGAACTTGCTTTTTCCACGTAAGTTTTTTGCATGAGCCCTATGACTTAAGGAGTTGCCTTGTACATTGAAAATCGGTGCGGCCTACTCTAGAATAATGAACATACATTTCTAGTAGGTGAATGCTTTTTGCAGCGATCCCCACTTCGATTCCGATTAGAGTACTTGTTTCATATGAGAGAGAAGCTGTAACATAGTATGGTTTATTGGGCTGCTTTGGAAGTTATCACTACTGAAATTTGTAAGGCCCAAGTTGAGAATGTTACTGTGGCTTTCAAAGCCTGAAATATTAGAAAGAACACTGTCTTTGGTAGATTGTATTCATTTACATTTCTCAGTGTAAATGAATAGTGTGCCATACAGTCAGGGCTTCGGATGCGGTGCCTGTGCACAATGCACAGGAGAGCCTCCAACACCAGTTACTGTTCCTGGGGCCTGATTTTCAAAATTACATGGCCATACTACTGTTATCTGTGGGTTTGTGCCTGTAGTGCCTGGCACACGCAGTCGGAATATACAAGAAGATCATTTAATTAAACAATTACATAGTTCCACAGGATCAGGTGCTTGGTGATCTTTTGCAAAGGAGGCACACCTCTGACTTGAAGCAGTGTTATTTATACACAGCTGACCTGTGAAAACCACCTCCTTGGCTACTTCCAATTGGTGTTTTAGCCTGCCTCAATGGGCATTGAGCATGCCCATTCCAGAGAACCATCAGGCTGGAACACCAAATCCCAAATTTCCATACGTTTCCATTTTGATTTTAAGTATGTTAATGACAATTAATGAGGAAAAGATTAACATGAGTCAGTCTGGAATCTTCCCTCAGCTGTTTTCCTTCTCATCCCTGATCTTCCTTGCTTTTGCTGGCTCAAGGCTGCCAGTCTCCATGTTTTCTTCAGTATTTCCTAATTTATTTATTTATTTTCAGTTTCGGATTACAGCATGGGCTAAGCCATCAGGCTGTTTCTCAGGGAAACGTCCGAGACTGCAGCAGCATCTGGGTTTGGCTGACAAGCCCCATGGGCACCCAAATGGGGGTGACTATTTTCTGTGACAGGCGCAAAGGCATGGAGCTGACAACCCCTCTGAGCCGCTCGAAACTGTGCGCAGCCCCGGGTCTCTTTACTTCAGCTGCTCCCACGGAGCCCAGCAGCGAGCGCCCTGCTCAGACCAGGAGCTGAGAATTCAAAATGGAGCCGTGCACACCCGGCGCGGTCGCGTGGCATGGTTGTGTGCTGCGGCCTCGTGCCTGCAGCAGCCGTGTGGGGTTGCTGTGGATCCTGTTACACCTCCCCCAAGGAGAGGGGACACAGCTACACACCCGCACCGAGTGCTGCGAGGGCACAGAGCGCAGTTCTTCCTTCCAGATGCTGTCTGCCTTCTCCTTTTCAGTCCTAAGATCAAAAGTGACACAAAAACAATTCAACTGCATGGGCATTATGACTCAAGAAATGAAAACTAATAAAATTTATTGAAAATGTAATTTAATTTTATAAAATCTAAGTAAAAAGTTATGGTCAATACAAGTCTGGTATGGCAGCAGAAGTTCTAGATGGCATCAGAAGGAGTTGTGTCGAGGATGCCATAAATCCTTCTCTGTAAACCTTCCAGGATTAAAGGAGAGAACACTTTTTTTTTTTTTCTTTTTTTTCTTTTTTTTTCTCACATTAAAAGGCATTTCAAATAACTATTAAAGAAATCATTGTCTTCATTTCCCTAATGGAAGTGCTTCAGTTATTAGTCTGGCCTGTAAGCCTTTTGACCAGTTCTGAGGCAACAGAAAAGTCCTACAGACTTTCAGAAAAATACAAAAGCTATCCTTCTCCACCCTAAAACAAAATGAGGTATTTTTACAGTGTGCCCTGTCAAGTCACTCTGTATTTCGTAAGATTTTTACTTATATTCTTTCTCAAAGTTGAGGAAGATAAATCAATGGGCCTGCCTGGATTTTTATTTATTTGAACTGTAGTCGTTGAAGGTCATTTCATCTTCTCTTCTGTTACCAAGCAGAATACAGTCACGTACTTGGTTTCTATTATAGATCATAATAGAGGTCCAAATAGTTAAGTTTTGTGAGCACCTCTAAAAAAGCTCTGAAATTTTATTTATATTTTTCCCTTCCCAGGTATATTTGAGTCATAAATTATATGTGCAGTAACAATATTGCTTTAGGGTCTTTTCTTCCAAGAATCCAGAATGCTCTGTTTGAATTCAGTTAATGTGGTACACCTTGCCATGTAGGTGAGATGGTTTACTGGAAATGAGTCAGAACGTAAATGACAGAGTTGATGAATGACCACAGATATGAACATACTTGGTATTCTTTCATCAAACTATGGCTGCATTTGGTATTATCTGACTCAAATGTAAGCAACAGCAATAAAAAAGGAGTGTAATTTGGGGATAGAGTTAGGAATCACACTTTGGACAGGATGCTGTACCCCAACCTGAAGAGGTGGATTAGGAGATGTGGGCTGATAAGATTAGTCCACCCCACAGCAGAACGTGAAACCAGATCCTCATGGAATTAAAGCAGCCAAAGAAGTGTAGTGTATGGTCCAGTGCCAGGAGAGCAGATAATTCTGAGAATAACAACTGGGTGGAGAACGGGGTTAATGTGTGAAGGAGATAACTGTAGAGGACACGCCGCGGGCTAGTCTAAGAGACTAACTAAAGAGAGTCTGCTAATCTAGAGAGAAAAAATACTGTTTTAGATAAGTAACTTCACTGTGAAAAGTCTTTTTTTTTTTTTTCTTTTTTTTTTTTTCTTTGAATTTGAGAACCAATATATTTAATATGTGTAATGTTTGGGTAAAGTAAGTTCTGTTTCTGTGTTAAGCATTAAGACTTTTTTATTCTTTCCCTTTCCCTAATAGCATTTGTTTCTTTGTGTGCTTACAAAATCTGTTTGTATTTGAAGAGTAGTTTTAATGCAAGAAGTGTTAGCAGGCAGAATTTGCTGATACATGAATACAAGTACACAGTTTCATCTCTATATCCAACTACTAATTTAACCAAGATATATAAAAACTGCTGTTATAAAATATTTTTGCTGTTGTTGCCTGATCACATTACACCTTACAGCCATCCATCTCCTCCTTCTCTTGATAAATATTGAAATACTATTCCTTTCCTATATTTACACTAACAAAAAAGAAAATGTGAAAGAGCACAGATCATCTGTGTTTCCTGGAGCAAAGTGCTTTGCTGTTGCAGGTGCTGAAAAGAGCAAAGTGCAGTCATTTAGCTGTTATTCTTTGCTGTGTTTTGGGAAAGAGAGCATTCTTAGATCATCAACAGAGGCTGGAAGAAAGAAACTCTACGTCTCCCTTTGTCCTTTAAATCACAGAACTGAACAGAAAGGGAAAAACTCATAAAACCAAAAGCTGCTGTTAGTTTAAATCTATTGGATGAATTTATAAGCAATAGTTATTATTGCAGCTTTTTAGCATGGCTCTGTTCAGCACATTTCACTTTTATTAAGTAATCAAATACTGGGAATAGAGCTGGATAGGAGGCTTAATGGCCTAGTCTTATCCCCGGTATTCAAAAGAAAATCTTTCAGGTTAGTGCTGAGTCTGGTTTGAATATATTACTCATGTAAGCTGTTCAAGCTTCACTGAAGCTTGCGGATCTAGCTCAAATTTTAGTGGTTGCTTGCTGGCCATGTAAGTTTAGTACTTGACTCTTTGAAGAGACTCAAAGACAAGATATCCAGTGTCATTCTGGGGATGTGTTCCTCAAATGTGTGTGGTCTACTTAGGACGTAGAAATCCTGTAATTGCAGGATGCTTCCATACATTGGAAATCTTGGGTCTTTCTGCCTACCTACAGCAAGACCTGACCCAACTGCTGGATCACCCGCCATGCCGTTGGTTTCTGGACTGCTGTCAGTTGTTAATGTACTGTCAGTGCATTAGTAGTATTTCAGTAAATGGCAGTAATTTAGGATAGCATATTGAAAACACTATGGATTTGTGTTTACACTCACTGCGTAGTAGTGCACTGGGACTGGCACCTCCTCCACCGCCCTTTTTGCTTCAGAAAAATTGAAAAAGGTCGTGAAAAAAGGAGTGCAGTTGGATGTTTCTCTCTCTCAATTTATTTATTTATTTATTATTTTTCTCTTCTCTGACTAAATGGATAGAAGAGCAAGCTGGTGTGTTAACTTAGAGTTTTTTTTTTTTTTCCAAAAAATCATAAATATATTTGTTTTAATAGGAAGCATTGAAGGTGATGGGGTTTTCTGGCAGGTGGTTGTAATTGGGAGAAGAAAACCCTGATGTATAAAACTCCTGTCTGTTTCCAGTCATGAGGTGAAATCAAGCTTTCTTATTTGTATAATCCTTTCAGAAATACCTAAGTACGTTATATTTTTTAGTGTATGAAGAACAAGCATTTAATTACTGAAGAAAAAAAAAAAAAAAAGGCAAATCCATAATGATTATGCTGTATGCTTTGCATCCCCACGTGCAGATGTCTTTAGCAATACTTTGCAGGTAACTGCCTGTTCTGCATGCAAGTGACTTCTACAGGCTTATTTTAAAGTGTGGTTTTCTAATGGAAAGAAAAGTTTGGAAAAACCTGAACATATAGAGGGTATTTTTATTAACCTGTATCTATGCATGGTAAGGGCATTTATGCTTTGTAGTGAACACTTATCTCTTAATTAAATAGAAGAGATATATAAAGCATTGTGCTACCCCTGCAAGTGGGTAGCACGCTTCCTTGGCACAGCGTTTTGAGAACAAAGTGCTTTATCAAGAGAGATTTCTCACCAATCAAATATCGCAGCTGACTTTGGTTTGTTGCTGTATGCTATGCATACTTAAGATTAAAGATGCATGTGCGCTTTGCGTTAATGGACCATGATATTAACATATTAAGTAATTTGAACCATTCACAGGTAAACAAGTGGTGATAAAAAGTAGAGGTAATGTCTTTGAGTGGCAGGCTTCTGGGGAGGGAAAGAAATGCAGTAACTCTCTGCTTTTCAGAATTTTATTGGAAGATATAATTGGAAAGTATTGGGGCTAGTGATGAGTGTTTCCAGTACATTCATGGACCAAGAGATGCCATTTCAAGTGCTGCGCTTTACCTCTTGAAATGTTTTTCCTCCATTATGGCCAACTGCCGATACTCTGCTTCTGTAAAAGGCTTTCCCTGCAGAACGGCATCTCTGTGCAAGCTGTTCCTGTGGCTGACTTGCTGAGACCCTCCTGGGGGGATCGTGGACGGTGCTGAGGGTGGCCAAGAAAGGTGTCCCCATCTGTTGGGAGGACTTTCTGCAGTTCCAAATGCTTGGTCCCCAGGTCCTCAAACACAGATTGTGGGTTATAAACATGTAATTGCTTTGCAGTTTGGATGAAAAGCAAATGAAAAAATCAGTGTTTTCTGAAATGTGCAATTGTTGCTAACTGATGGAGTGGGCTTACTAAACTCTGAAACTTCTATCTTCAGTGTGCAAAATTACTTTTTTTTTGGCATTTTTTTCCCTGCAAGCTCTAAGAGTAAATGGTACAGAATAAGAACATTATTTCACAAGTGCAGCTATCATGTGGAAAGTTGTTATTTGCCAACAGTTGCCACTTCTCCACAGATGTGCATAGCTATTTTCTATTCTAAGTGTTGGGGAATATGTACTTTTTTTTTTTTTTTTTTTTTTTTTTTTTTTTTTTTTTTTTTTTTCCAAATACCAGTGCCTGGTAATCATAGGTAAACACTGCCTCTTTTCTCCTTGGTAGTTCCCCATCATTCAGAAGTCACAACAGGCACAGGCTTCAGCTAAAGTCATTTGAGCCTTGCTCTAAGCATGCTGATTATAAACAGCAGTGAAGGAAAGAAATCTTTGGAAAAAGACTTTGGGGAAAGTATTTATCTTATAAGAGCTGTAATTCTGCTGTCCTTGGAGATCAGAAAGAAACATGCATGGTAAACTACAAAGGAAGATGAAAAGACTTGTTCGGTCTTCCAGAGGTTAGACTCGCAGCTTGAGGTAGAGGAAATGCCCAGACAACAATTAAAAGGTTTTGTGGGGAGGTTGTGCTGGAGGGGAAGACTTCACAGAAACACAATAAATATTTTTTTTAAGGGAAAATTGATGTAGGCATAGTTTAGAATGACATTTCATTATTTTGAAATGTTTTGAACGTGTAAAAGCCAGCATTGCAAAGAAGGATCTTTACTTTTAATTTTTTCCCCCTTTCTTTAAGAACTTAACGAACTTAAATTCCTCAATAAAAAAAAAAAAAGAAAACTTTTATTTACAGAAACAAAACAAAACAAAACAAAACAAAAGTTTTACTCCTTGATTCAACCATGGTGAAGTTCCTCTGCAATCCTTGTGCAACAAGGCTGAATGAGCAAAAAAGGTGTAGGATTAAACTTCAGCTATTGTGTTATTGAAATGACCAAAGAGAATAGATGAGGACAAAGTTTGTCCTAATTTTGTCCTAATCTGAAGACTAGATTAGGACAAAAATACTCATTAGCTTTGTCTTCCAAAGCTGTATTGCAAAATGTAGAATGAGTACCAGGAACAGCTTCAGAAATGCCACTCTGGATATAGATTTTCTACTAAACAAATATATCATCTATATTCTTCAGACATTAAGTGCCAGACTGACTCCAGCTCAGTCTATCATTTTGATAAGCTTCCACATTAAACATTTGTAGATCTGCAAGTCTGGTGTGGACAGATTAATGTTCAATAAATGCTGTGTAATCATGCTGGATATCCTTAAAGCTTGAAATGCCAAGAGACAAAGCTCATTTTTTCGTAGTGAAGCAAACTGTTGGCTTATTTGGATGAACAAAAGACGCTGTTTTTCTGTGCATATTTCCCCTAATGTAACTTACAGAGTAATGATAATGAACATTCAAGGGAATTCCAATAACCAGGTATTGGACTGAACTGTTGAGGGTATCATCCAAATTTTTGAGGAGCGGTATCTCATAAAACATGGTGGTACTGAGAATTAAGGAGGATTTTATTTTAAATACTTTTTTTTTTTTTTTTTTTTTTTTTTTTCATGTTCTGTGGAAATCCCTGTCTAAAAATCTCTTTTCATATTTGAAGAAAAAAACAAAATACAAAAAGATTCTCTTTCCTTTTGGTTTATTCCCTTCACACACAAAAACTAACTCCAATTCAAGATAAGAAGTAACCTTCTGTCTCTAAAGAAGGTGAAGCATTTCATACCAAAGAAAAACAACAATGCAAAGAAACACCCAACTGCTTGCCATCAGATGCAATCAGTCAGGAAACTGATTTAAACCAGTTCTGAACACAGGAGCACTTCAGATAGTCAGCGTGTTTCCCCTGGTACCTCACTCAATCCTACGCTGTAATACCTGAAACTCAGTCCAACTGAGAAGTAGTACCCTGATGGCTTGTATTTACCGCTGATCAATAGGCATCATTCTTCTGCAAATTACAAGTTAACAGCAAGTTAGACAATGGAAAACTTGTCCTATGATAGTGATTTCTCAAATGTTTTGTTGAGATGATTACATTCCCCAGCAGACTTAGAAGTCTAATTTGACTCTCAGTTAACTTAGAGGTGAATCATGAGGCCTGAGTCTCTATTCCCCTGCCCCCACCAAAAATAATAATAATAATAAATCTGGTTTTGCAAAGCAAAAATAATTTGATTGTGTTCTGTTTTCATTTCCTGAAACTCAAAAAGTATCTGAAGGAATTTCAGTAATCTTCAGAATAACAATGGTGCAAATCCACTGAAAAAGTCATTCTGCTCTGGTATCAGCCACACCGAGACTGTTTACTAATGATGTTCAGACTTGCTGTTGCAGATCCTTTCCTGTCCATTGTATTTCTACATTTTTAAAATACTAGAGACACTACTTTGTGGTTTGGAGGATGTCACTTGCCACTTCTGTCCTTCCAGGGCTGATAAGCTTTGTGTTTGGAATTTGTTAAATTATAAGAATTTTCCCTATGACATCCTGCTCTATGGCATATTGACATTTTGCCTCAGAATCCTACCATGCAAATAAATAAATAAATAAGTTTAGTAGGTATTTCCATAATATTATTTCCGTACAATATTTGATGGAATTCAGCTCAGGAGATGTTTAGGTTCAACATCCAGAGAAGAAATAAATAATTAATAATAATAATAAAACAGTTTAAAGAAACATTTTATTTTAGTTTAACATAATGGGTCCAGAAAAATGAAAAGATAAAATTCCTAAATACCTCAGATGCTCTCAGAGACAAAGTAGTACCCATTTCTTTAGTTCATGCTAGATGCTGTGATTCTTACAGTGCCTCTTTTAACTGTTTTAATTTTCAAGGGAGGAGAGAATATTGTGAGCTTACCTCAATAAAGTGTGTAGGGTTTTTTTGTTGTTTTGTTTTGTTTTGTTTCTTCCAATCCCTTAAGCTTATAGTAAGGGTAAGGGAGGGCAGAGGGGATGTAATCATTATGTATATTTATGAATAACAAGATCTTAAGTTCAACATTAAATTGTGCCATTAGCCCCAGAGAGCCTGTGTGATGTTCTCTGAGCCTCTGTTGTGGATATGCTCCTGCACATGAAAAAGCCTGGTTTCTTGGTTGTTTTTCACAGTGGCTGTATGGCAGCTTTGTATGAATTCCCTTCCACTGTGGCTACAGATTTGCTGTGGGGAATAGCCCTATCCTCCCCAGCTGTCTGCTCAAACAGCATTGGAGAACTATGTCCAGAAGTGACTTGGGCGATGTGACAGCATTTATAAAATGATGCATTTCAGTGAAGAATATCTGAACAAGCATCTATATGTGTAGTATCTTAAACAATCCTGGCTTTCCCAAGCATATATATTTTAGTTGATGTGTCTACAAATATGTCATTTTTTCCCCTGTTTGAACTTCTTCTTCTTCTTTTTTTTTTTTTTAAGCACAATTTTGAGTTATTTCTGTTGTCTCTTAATGACGTTGAATTGTATTGAGTCATTTAAATGATTATCTGCCATGTCATATAAGCAGTCAAAAATGTAGGTGAAGTGCATTAAAAAGATCTTGATCATCTTAGCAATCAGTGAACTTTGCCTTAATATCTAACTAATAAAATAGTTAATATGAACTATGTTAAAAGATTCACCAAGATGAGACCATGGAATTAAGCATGAATTACACTATTATTTATATGACAATTTACAACAATTTAATATGACAATTAACAACAATTAAATGAGTGTGAGCAGATTTTTTTTTTCTTTGTCAAAACCTGAACAAAATTATTCCTCCATGGATATCGTACTCATTACTTTTACTCAGTATTTTCATATTCTCTCATTAGAAGTTTTTCCATGCCTTTTCTGGCTGTAATGTGGGAGATCCCTTTCAGGTGATGTAAAAAAAAAAAAAAAAAGCCGGGAGGGGAAAACATCTCAGGTTTTTCTGTTGTAAACAGAAAGCTCACTGGGCTTCTGCGATAGTCTTGTCACTCCAGACACTGAATACACAAACCATCAGAGTGTGGCTACCTGTGGGAATCACTGCCTTGAGTTAAGCAGCAGAAATATGAGACGGTGTTTTTAAAGATGAATTGTTAATATTTTGGGAAAAAAAAAAAAAAAAAAGAGTGGAATGAGAGGGCACTGAGGAACCTGGAAGCTCCAGGACAAGCAGAAACCTCATTGCTCTGCTGCCCCGTGTAGCTGGCTCATGAGCAGGACCTTTTCACCATGGTTTTGCAAAATGCCTGAGACAAAATATTAGCAGATTTCACCTGTTATGGATGAGGGAAAAAAAAAAAAAAAAAAAAAAAAAAAAAAAAACTCTAAGACTAGGATAAAATACTTACTTAAAAGGAAACTTAATTCCTGTGTCTGTGAGTGCTAATGGTTTTAAAGCAAGTTGTGACCCATTTGTATTTTCTGAATGTAGTACCAGGGTCCTGAAAATACCCAGGAAAATATGGTCTTTCCCAGCAGGCAACATCTCACTTCAGCTGGAGCTGTGTGCCATTCACATCAACCCGGTGACCGTCACTGGAGCTCGTTGGCTCAGGCTGGCAGAGCTCCAGAGCTAAGCATCGCGCTTAGGTTATAGAAGTGGCTGTGACACTTCACAAGGAGCTTAATGCAAGGTTGTCTTGGAGTTTTTTTTTTTTTTTTAAAAAAAAAAAAAAGTCCATCCCAACCTCCTGGTTGTGAAAATATATTGTATTTCATGAATAATTTGCATAATGAGGCAATGATGAGACAAGCAGGATAAATATTAGGAAATTGTGGTATTCTAGAGTCTGTCCTGACACATGGGAGGTGGGAAATCAAATGTTTTATTCCTTCCCTATTTACCTGTGCTTTTTTTTTTTTTTTCTTAGTTTTGTGGTTATGACAGCATCAGAACAAAGTATGAAAACAAAGTCTGAATTAAGCTTGTAGTTTATAATGTCTGAGAGTCCTGGCAATAATGATTATAAAGTATTGTCTGTTCTCTCCCTGTGAGAGAGTTAGTGGTCAGAGATGACTTTCCCAGGCTGTTGTGAACTCAACAATATTTTTTTAAAGCATTATATATGTTTATATCAGCATGTGGTTTATTCTGTGTACGTTCTTATTCTGCTGCCATTTGTGTAAAAAAACAAACAAACAAAACAACTAAACAACAAGTTGGAACACTGGATGTTTGAGTCTGAAACACTCTTTTCTTACTGGCTTGTTAGATGAAAAACAGTTTGTGTTGCTCATAAATTACATACAGCTTTGTTACAAGACTTTAGATCCTGCAGATGGCTGCACTAGAAATTTAAAACAAAAAAGTAACAAAAACTGGATAGGCCTAATGTAAGAGAGAGGCTGGGAGGTTTTGGGGGATAGTACTTTACATTTTTGTACCATCGTGATCTAGGTAACTGAACTTAAATCTCATGAGAAATTTGGCTCTTTAGAACATCTTCATAATGCAATGGGTTTAGGGCAGGAAGCACTATGAACACATTAAAAATAAATAAGTGAATATAAAGACAGAACACAGGCAAACAAGTAAAATGTTTTATTGTCAGAAGTAAGCATGATTTTTAAGGGAGCAGTCAAGAACTATTTTTCTCATCCAGTTTACTATTGTCATGGATTTATCTGTGCATGTGCACTAACTTAGGCAACCTTGATAAATAAGACTTATTTGTGGTGTCAATGATTTCCTCTCAAAAACTTTACCCTTGGGAACATCGGTCATAGTATTTTTCTCCTATTCAGAATTACTTGATTTGATTCAAGTCCTTGATGTCAAGGTAGTTTTGGCACCTCTAGTCCCAGTCTCTCTTGTGCCTGCCCACACACAGACATGCACAAACTCAGGATGTTTCTAATCTCGGAGAGCTTGCTTTCAAAGACCCCAGTTTTACCAGGTACAGCACTGATTGTTTCAAGCTGCAGTTTGTTGGCAGTAGCCCAT
Organism: Oxyura jamaicensis; assembly: GCF_011077185.1. Taxonomy (NCBI): domain Eukaryota; kingdom Metazoa; phylum Chordata; class Aves; order Anseriformes; family Anatidae; genus Oxyura; species Oxyura jamaicensis. Next base: position 9,336,210 of record NC_048912.1, read on the forward strand.
CTTTGCTGTAATACACTACACACTGCTGACACTGAATAAAAAATAAAAATAAAAAATAAAAGAAAAGGGGAGGAGGAATGTATTATATCTACATGTTCCCTTGTAATGGTAATTTTTCTTTTTTAACTTACAGGAACACTGTAGCCAGAAGGCACTGTATGTGTCAGATATTTCTTTATTGGAAGGAGCCCTTTTTTCTTGCATCACTATCCCCAGTGTCTTCAGAATCAATATAGGCTATAATTTTCTTCTTCTATCCAAGTATTTCTATGAAAAGAGCTATAGCTCATATTTTATAGCCTTAACTCTCATATGATCAGCAGTCTCTCCAACAAGATGTTAAAAATGTTATGTGAAAGTCCCAGCATATGCTGATCTTCACTTGAGTGAACTGCAGCGCTTCAGTGGTGAAGTGATTCCTAGAGAAAATGAATTGGATTCATTGGATCTCTAATTTCAGTCAGTTAATAGCATATAATACAAACTCCCCTTTAAAATTCTGGCCTGGTTGCTAACTTGCTGCTGGACATTTGCCAGTGCCTGCACCTGCATTACTTCCCTGCTAATATTTCAAAGTGTCAGCTCAAGTGGCCTGAGAACTGCCTTTGGAAGTGGTGTAATTGCTGAGATGTGCTTAGTCCAACTGTGATAATAAAATGTGGGGATTGACTGAGAGAGGG